>NW_017181174.1:2530-3765 GCF_001652005.2 Ceratina calcarata
TGTTATTCATGTAGTTTATTATTCGTCATTTTCTTAAAACGTTTTGTATTAACCGGAGTAGTTGTTCACGCGTCAAAGACTGGACGTCCGAGCCAACGCTTCCGATTCGCAGCTCGCGCCAACCGAGCGCTCTGATTGGTCGGGGTTTTTTGTTAATAATTCCTCAACCACGTCTCGTACAATTTTTTCGCTGAGGAAAATGTTGTTTAAAATTACGTCAGGAATCTCCGATTTCAATATCTTACACTAGTTTTGGGATACCCTGTATAATTCAGTGTTTAAAAATGTACACTAATCTAAAATTCATTTCATCAACTTAATCAAGACTTACTTCCTATTAGACACTACATCAGGAATAGAATCATTAGTTCAAGTGATAGTTTTTTTTTTTTACGTAGATTGCTTAAGCATGAATCCTAATTAAGACCAATCGGTTATTTTTTTTTTGCACCTGGCTCGAGGGGTTCGTTCACCCCTTATCGCGATATTAGACGACTCTCGAGACCCTTCTACCTCTCCCCTGGCTACTTCAGACCTAATTCGCGCGGAATTATAGTCAGAGATTTAATCACGAACCTCCCCCCGTCCTACTTACTCGTCTCTCAGAAATATCATTTCAATGTTACGGTTATTACGTTTGGCCAAGTGATAAATAATTGCTAATTAATGGATTTAAATCTATTCAATAAAACGATAAAAAATTTCAACTATTATTTTTTCTATTCAGAAAAATTGAATTAATTAATTAAAAATTTTATACAATTTTTGTATAAATAAAAAACTTTAAATGATTGACTAATATGTTATCAATATTTGAATACTAGAAGAGCTCGTAATTAATAATCAGATAACAGTTCTCTTAATTAACAACAGAGAATTTGCACGCAACAATTGGAATTCCTTGACTCGTACAAAGGGGATTAACAATCAGCGATTCTCGTTTAACGCAATCGTAAAATTAATGCCATTCGCTCGTAGCATAATACAATAAACCCGTTGAGAACAATGTAATTCGGTTGAAAGTTACAAACAATACAATCACGTTAGACCGTAAACTCAGCCTGGAGCACCTTAATCCTTTTGCAAACGTTAAAAACGTCCACAGAGAGACAGAGAACGAGCCCTCGTAAAACCATGAGGACTCAGTTTGATTCACGCCTCATAAAATGTTCGAGAGTATGAAACACGAATATAAAAAGCAATAAACATTCCTATAGGAAGAATACGAATTTTTA
>NW_017181174.1:4144-4821 GCF_001652005.2 Ceratina calcarata
CTACATAAATTAAACCATTTTATATATTAAATCTGATGATTTTCCACAATTCATTTAACTCTCTCCACTCGTTTATTAATTATTGAAATCAAAAATCAATTTGAATCTGCGTTAAACCATGAATGAAAAAGCGTATAGAATCGCATTAACGGAATTGAAATTTCACTCGCGAATTAACCTGGATCATCTAATTATTCAGCATCATTCTGATTCATCATCGTATCACGATCACCTCCCTGATCCTCCTCCTCCTCCACCCCCTTTTGTTCGTTTCGCAGCACTCCGTGTCCGCTGCGAATGATTTATTATAAGCAGCTTCGCGTCCGATGAAAACCATAATGCATAAGAGGGTACGAAGGGTGGGAGTTGTATATCGAGTTTTGCGCGAGCGTGAGAACCGTCAGCCATTGTGGACTCTATGGAAACACGAGCTTTAAACCGAAAACCGGGGGCGTCGGATAATCCTCTTAGTCTCTCTCTGCTGGTTGTATGTACGCTTCGGTCTGCGTGCGTGTGTTTATTAATATTTTTTTTTTATCCCGAGGATAAATCCGATCCGCATCGACGGTATTCCATTTCTGGGGCGAAGTAAAAATGTTCTCGGTCGATTACCATTTATTGGAAACCGAACAGTCGGCCTCGGATTAAATCGGATATTATGATGTTATATTATATAA
>NW_017181174.1:5187-6292 GCF_001652005.2 Ceratina calcarata
TTTCTCTGACATTTATACATGCACTTTGATATTTTCCACGTGAAAAAAAAAAAGAAAACTAAGATCCACCGAACGGTGGAAGTTAGAAAAAATAACTAGTGGAAGTTGACAAGAGAAGGTGGTTCGTTAGGTATGAAATTTGTAGTTTGGTAAAAAGGGAGGTTCGGGTTTAAATCGAGTTTTCGCGGGACGAGCGATCATTCATTCGCATTTCCATGGAGGTGATCACACGATGAGAGGATAGGAGGGAGGGTACGGTCAGGGCGTTCGGGGTCGGAGGCCGAGGGGGGAGGGAATAATGCCGCGGTGACGGGCCACCGGGTTTCCAGAATTTAATCCCGGTTAACTCCGTTTCCGAGGCGCTAATGACGCATAGAGCCGCGGCAATTGGGTTTTCGTTTCGAATCGGGGATTTCTCGCGAGATACGCGTGCACGCGTGCGTTACTGTCCGCGTGTCCACCATTGTCCCGCACGTTTAACCGGTCTCCGTGATTGCCGGCGAAATGATCTATTCAAACGGTCTAATTAGCACTCTGTTCTATCGCAGTCAGAAAAAAATAAAACTATAATTGTGTCCACTCGTTGTTATGTGACACTGTTGCCCGGGGTATTTATGGAGGATACTGAATTCTTCCCTGAAATGTAAAATCGGTCTTGGATTTATTTATATCAAATATTGTTGGCATTTTTAAATAAAATAGGGAATTTTAAATAATTATTCTGGAAAATAGAAACACAAATTCTGCAGAATTTTTTAGTTTTTTAATCAGAAACGAGGATGTCTCGTTTGGAGGATGGAAAAAAGTATACGAGTGGGGGAGGTAGGGAGGCTTGGTGTCCTTTGAGAGACGGTTTTAACGAGTAATCGATATCTCTTAAGGCACTTTTAGCACAGCGAAGTACAATCAATTATTTATTATCAGCTCCTCCTCCTGCCTCGATTTTAAGTACCCGTCAAAGGGATTTACGATTTTTCCACTGCCTTTTCCCAAAGCCCCTCATGGTCTTAAATTATTAGACAAATCGTGAATTATTACAACCAACGAGATTAGTCCTGTTTTATTAATTAGGAAAAAATTGAAAAGAATGATAAAAATTGTTTAA
>NW_017181175.1:0-536 GCF_001652005.2 Ceratina calcarata
AGACGAAAATCAATGAGAGGAAGAGACGTCCCTAAAATAACAATCGAAACTATACACCGAAATCTACGACCGATATCATCACCTATTTCGCTATCGATCACCGAATTCCCGAAGGACATCATACGACCTATTACAGCACCAGAGCCAGTGGAATGGAGTCAGCCTGGACATATCACGACGACTTTCAGAACCTCGAACTTATAAGTGAGCAGAACAAATCAAGAAAACTATAGGAAAAAGACGCAACTTAAAGTCTACAAGGAAAGGTCGAAAGCAATGATCGAAAACTAAATTTTTCTTTTCCTCTTTATGTTTTTTATAAAATCCACACTTAGTAATTAAAACTTATATCTACGAGCATTAAAGGGAAGAGGATATGGGGAAAAGGAACCATAATAAATACAAAAGACAAATCCTTGAAACATAATATCATTTATTTTTCAAAAAAAATATGGGCCTCGGAAAAGGGGAATTGTCCGGTTACTTCAGTCCTCCTGTAACAGAAAAATTAAACAAAAAATTAAAACACAGGCAAG
>NW_017181176.1:0-536 GCF_001652005.2 Ceratina calcarata
ATAATTCTATGAGATTAAAAAAAAAAAAAAGAACAAACGAGAAGGGGGAGAAATGAAAGGTAGTAGTAATGTATAAACTGGAAGAAGTTAAAGAAGCTCTTCGTTCTCGTCGGTGACGCCGTACATCTGCGGCCGTCGTTCCTGTTGCTGTTGCCTCAGCGCCTGCTGTTGCTTTTGCAGCAACGCGATGCTGGCAGCCTTGTAGTTGATCGGCCCATAGGAACGGTAGTCCACGTCCGCGTAGTCGAGATCCGAAAATTCCGGCTTGAAGGGCTGCGTAAACAGAACATGACAACGACAACCTTAGTTCTACACGTTCTTTCACTTTCAATGTCAATGCAGCCGAGCACAGCCGCGTGTCGCTCTGCTTCCAAAGCCCCCTGCATTTTGCATTCAAGTGTACATATGTACGTATGTACAGTGGAAAGTTTCGAGGGAATAGCGACAGAAGAGGAACGTTAGAAGCATTTTAATATTTATCTTGTTCGGAGTTTGGCGACCAAATTCTTGCATGAAGATTTAATCCAATTCACATT
>NW_017181177.1:0-536 GCF_001652005.2 Ceratina calcarata
CTCTTTCGTCTTCTACGAGATGGCGTTCTCAATAAAAACAATCTCACTCACAATACTAAGTATATTTTATAAGTTTAATCGACTTACTTTAAAAATGATAAATGATACACCGGTTTAGAAGTTACAAGCTGAGTAAAAGTTTTAAGCTTCTCAGCAACCGAAAATAAATATCTGCGTGGAGAATTAAAACTCAGTTTGGCTAAGCTAATATCGTTTCAGCTAAGCCACCATTTAGAGAAAATGTCGCAATAACGAGTGACACAATTGCAGATTCCCGAATTCCATTCCAACCATTATCGATAAAAGCGTACTAAACGCGGTGATAGTTCGTAAGAAGAGAGAGACCGAAATAGGCTACTAATGGTATCACCAAGTTCGTGCAAGACCGTTAGTAGGAAATAATTTTCAGATTTTTTTACTTAGTCTTTAATAAGCGATTGCAGTATGTCATATAAATGACAATATAATAGCAAAGTGTTTCAATACGATGGGTATAATAAATGTATGATTAAACTAATTTATCTTGATTATATTTC
>NW_017181178.1:0-536 GCF_001652005.2 Ceratina calcarata
AATGATAAAATCAACATCCTACAAATAAATGTGAATCATGCGTCGGCAGCACAGGTACTGCTCGAACAACGTATAATCAAAGAAGATGTTTATATTGCCCTGGTCAGTGAACTTCTCAATTAAAAAAAAATGGGGTGGATAGGCGCAGATGGCAATAAAGCAGCGATAGTCGTAAATACTAAAAAAATAAGTAATGTGCCTACTTTATTCAACGAAAACAACATAGTAGCAATCAGCGCGGACGGTAATACCTTCATTTCAGTATATTTCCCTCCAACCGAGAAGCGTGTAGATTTCGAAGATCGTCTTAGAATTATTGAAAAAATACTACAGGAGTCTAAAGGTACTCCGGTAATATTAGGCGGTGACGTTAACGCCCGCAGTAAGCTATGGGGTGACGTTAAAACCAATTTAAGGGGAAAAATCATGGAAAAATGGATACAGTCGCAGAACCTCCTTATGATGAACACAGGCTCTACCTCTACCTGTGTTCGTCCACGAGGAAGCTCGATAGTTGACATTACCTTAGCCAACAT
>NW_017181179.1:0-536 GCF_001652005.2 Ceratina calcarata
GCCAGGAGAGCAGAGTACAAAAGACTGCAGAACCTATGGAAGCGGTGCATGCGAAAAGCGGCCAAGGTTGTTCTTGAAGGAGATGCGGACAGCCTGCAACACCCGTCCCTGGCGGAAGAGGTAGAGTTCTGGACTCCCATCTTCGAGGCTGCGAAAGAGACATCAGGAGAACCGCAACGGGCGGAGGATCATGCACATGGACGTACCATCGACAAACTGTGGGTCCCGATTACCAGTGATGAAGTGCGGACTAACCGGCCTCCCAATGGGTCCGCGCCGGGTTCCGACGGTATCACCGTGGCTGCGTGGAACAAAATACCACCGTTGGAGCGCGCGGCCTTCTTCAATCTGGTGTTAGCGAACGAGAGTGTGCCCCAATGCATGACTGATTCTAGAACAGTACTTATCCCTAAGAACAAGGGTTCTATGGACCCTTCTCATTACCGGCCACTCTCCATTGCGTCGGTGGCATTGAAGCAGCTTCATAAAATCTTGGCAGCCAGGATGAATGCTGCGCAGATTCTGGATCGGAGGCA
>NW_017181180.1:0-536 GCF_001652005.2 Ceratina calcarata
AGGAACGCTGTTTTGACGTCTAATTGAATGACATCCAAATCGTATTTATTGACGATCGCAAATACGGACCTTACCAAAGCCAATCGAGAAACTGGTGCATATGTTTCCGTTAAATCGTATTTCGTAAGATCCTTGAATCCTCGAATAACCAATCTGGCTTTATATTTGGTAAGTCCACTCGTGTCATATTTTCTTTTAAATACCCATCTTGAGTCTATCACGTTCGGCTCTTTTTGTTTCGATGTTAGTTCAGATCTGTCGACTAATGTCCAAACTTCGTTCTCTTTCATTGATCTTAACTCATCGTTAATCGCCTCTTGCCATTTGCATTTCTCCCTCGTTTGCATGGCTTCTTTATAAGAAGATGGATCACTGTTAATTTCGGCTAACAATGCGTGATAGCTCGTATCACTCATTCCACTCGTTATTTCAGGTATCACATCTTTTTCTTTGTCATTTCGCTCGTTTGCAGCTGAAACCTCGTCGTTTCTAACTCCTTTTAGAGTTTCTGAGTCGATTGGATTTTTCCTTGGTCT
>NW_017181181.1:0-536 GCF_001652005.2 Ceratina calcarata
AATAATTTGATCATGTAAAATGCAGATATCAATTTTCTTATATAATTTTTGGACCACGTATTTCCAAATGATATGATAATTAAGAAGAGGAATCAATAAGGTTCCAGCTATTCCAATTTTGCCAAGTATTTGAAAAACCGGAGTGAATCCGCATCTGACGCGGAATCGATCTCATTAATTCCCACGAACGATTGCGAATCTACCCGGTTCGCCCCGCGAATAAAAGAAGTCGCAGTAGCTAGGGACGGAACGATGGCTGAGGGGTTGGGGGGGGGGGGGTTTAAGAGAAAATTCAGAGACGGGCATTCCCATTAGCCGACCCTGATGAGAAATCAGCCTGAAGGAAATCAAAATCGGACCAAGAAGACGCTCTGCTCCCGAGTATTAGAGTTTCCTGATTATACTTGCGATGTCCAACATCGGCATGTTTGCATTTTCTCACCGGCAAATTGGTTTGCTGCAGTTCGAATTTCCAATTTGCCTCCAGAATTTGTTGTACGACTCACGTTAATTTGCTGTATAAATATAAATTGACA
>NW_017181182.1:0-536 GCF_001652005.2 Ceratina calcarata
TAATGAATACATATTGGAATAAATGATAAAATTGATAACACACATTAATTAAAAATTATTATCACAATTCTTATACTGATAAGCGAGTTACTGAACTCGGTTTCGTTTGTACCAATTGTCTGTTGTAATTGCTACGCGTACTTCCGGTTAATTCCGCGTTCCACGATCGGCATTCGGAGTCCCGAGAACCGTCACGTTGGAATGTCGCAGAAACGATGGGATACACGCGCAGCCAGATAGGGAGAGGCCAACCAACCGGCTTTTGCCCGGAGTTTCGCGCTCGTAAAATCGCTGCGAAGATTTCATTAAGGGAGCCGTTTGCTCGTCATCTGTCCAGGGATAATGAACCTTTTCTGGTGACGAGTCGCGCGCCACCCGAGAGGCTCAACGGGACGGGGGGAGTAGTGCGGAAGGATAACAAGAAGCCCTGGGAAGGGCGAGAATTTATCGGCGGTGTTTGCAGGCCGCGTGGAAAACCGCGGGATTCCGGAAATTCTTCCTCGCGCTCTGATTTAAGAACACCCTCCCCCTACCCC
>NW_017181183.1:0-536 GCF_001652005.2 Ceratina calcarata
AAATTAATTTTTATATAGTGTCGCAAGAATAAAGTGTACAGTATAAAAAACAATTTTTGTGTTTCTTTTATTTGATTAGACTGTCAATGGAGTTAAATGAAACGTGGAAATGTTTTCCCCACGACGATAACGGGGGAAAGGATGGGATCGTTCGCTCGTGGACGCCGAAAATAAATCGGGATGGATATACATATACGTAGATATATCGTGTACACGTGAAGCGGAGCCGAACGCGACGCCGTGGAACCCACGGCCGCCACCCGATAAATGGCAGCTCGCCAGGAGAGCGCCAAGTTTACATAACAGAGGAGTTTGACAGCACGACGAGCACGTGACCGCGTCGATTCGTCGCGGGCCGGCCTCTATCTTATCTCGGCAAATATGCCTCCACGATGTCTACGGCTCCTCTTATTATTCCCCATTTACGTAACCGGCCCGCGCGCCCGTATCGACCCAGTCATCGTGCATCCCGGATGCCTCGTTCACTTTTGGGCGTTTCCCGCCAACCACCGAGTCCCTCTTTCATCCCCTACTTA
>NW_017181184.1:0-536 GCF_001652005.2 Ceratina calcarata
CTTTGTAACTGTGTAATTTACTTTGGGTATTTTCTATTATTGCATTGCATACTGTGTCTCTTCAGATTATTAAAAATTCCGATTCTTATATAAGAACCTGTTGTCTACTAATTAGCGTGGATTAAGTCTCGATGGGGGATGCTAGTATCTTTATATTTGCAAAATTTAACTCAAATATTCTGTACTTTATTTTCTCCTCTAAATATAATAATAGCAACAATAATAATAGCAATAGCAACAACAGTAGCAACAACAAAAATAACAGTAGCAATAGTAGCAAGAATAATAGGATAATAACAATAGTAGCAACAACAAAAATGACAGTAGCAACACCAACAACAATAACAGTAGCAATAGCAGCAATAGGAGCAACAATAATAGAACAAGATATATAATAGAATAGATAATATATGATAATAGAATAATAGTAGCAAGAATAATAGGATAACAACAGTAGCAATAACAAAAATAACAGTAGCAACACCAACAACAATAACAGTAGCAATAGCAGCAACAACAGTAACAGTAGAAATAGC
>NW_017181185.1:0-536 GCF_001652005.2 Ceratina calcarata
AATCTATATGTAATATTAACAACGTTTTGAGCAATTGAATTTTGACAATATTTCTATTAATTCTCTTTATGGACAATTTTCAACCTTAAGAAGTGAATTTAAATAAAACTGTCAAAGAACTTAAGAAAAAATAGAAACTTCAGATTTTAATTTGAGCTGTAATTGAAACAAGTTGAACAAAGTATTAAGCATCGAAGTTTGACAACATTTTTCGTTAGAATATAATCTTTGGAATTAAGCATAGTTTAATTCATTGATAACTTTCGTTTCTTGGAAGTCGATTTGCACAAAATCGCCAGTCGAGATAATAGCTTTAAGCTTTAACTTGATGTAAGACCAAAGTTATTCGATTCATTATTAACGAAGTGATGTTTGAGAGCGCGGATAAAGTAATCGCACGATCAATGGAAAACAGTTTTATTTACAAACGTTTAAAAGAGATAAACATTTTGTTATATGATTATTATATTTAGTGAGATACAAGCCGTAAACTTAAGCTGAGTTTTTCAAAGAAGGTTAATTAAATAATGCTACTC
>NW_017181186.1:0-536 GCF_001652005.2 Ceratina calcarata
CCTTCTACGATTTTCCGGCGCCGCACTGGGCGGCAATTAAGAACAACAAACCGTATCGAGTTAGCATTTGCCACAGTTCGATTTCGCAGCAAAAGCGGGTTAAGGACTGCGGCTCGAGGGCGACGACGGTGGCAATGGTGTTCAAGCTACCTCTAGTCACTTCAAAAAGCTGGAATAAACTTAATGGATTTGAACTGTTGACTCTGGTGGTCCACAACGTGCCGTTCAAAGACGGCGAGCAGGTGGAGCATGAAGCATCAAACCGGAGTGTTTCCTGATGGCTTCATACACCAAATTTGACTATAATTCACTGAGCAGCCAGTGCAGGCGTATCTTTTTCAGGTCAACACCGGTGAGTAACCCGCGCTACTGCTCTTCGGTGAATTGCTCTGTCTGTTGTGTCCCACCGTGGCCAACGGAAAAATCTTTCTCCAGGCGTTTGTATCAGAGGTAAAAGCCAGTTTGTTCTAGTAGAACACCTTGACCTTTTCGCGGTTTCGGTTGAAGAAGACGAAGAGAGCTTCGTCGAAGGGGAG
>NW_017181187.1:0-536 GCF_001652005.2 Ceratina calcarata
CTTTCAATTTTTCTACTTCATGTAAGTTTCCAAAATGCTATGATAAATACAGTATCTACAAGTTTACCCGATTTGTCATTTGAAGAAATGTTCTACTAAGAAAACCTTTATAGTACATCTTTATACTAAACTTAATGTTAAAACGTAACTAATTACAAATCCTTTTTCAATTTTTTCCATAATAGGCAATGACACTGTCGAAAATAACGTTGACATAAAACTACCTCTACCATGGGGTCTTCAAAAATCAATAATCGGAAAAGAGGAAGTTCTCATTTTTATGTATGTAGTAGCTTATGGATATAGGAATACAGGGATGGGGCACAAGCTTGCGGGTAGGAAGCCATCTCCGCAGTGAAGGAAGCGTGGTTTGTGGAACGCATTCATGATTGGTTAATATCGTGAAAGCGCAATCTGCTTTTCATACCATACTTTGATAACCTTACCCTATTATAGCGTTTGCAAGAGCAGGTTCGGCGGAAAGATACAAAAATTGTGACCTTAACAGAAAATTATGAATTCATTAAAGAAGAACT
>NW_017181188.1:0-536 GCF_001652005.2 Ceratina calcarata
CAGGCTTGTATGGCTGTGTCAACGACATGAATATCACCTGTAGTAGCGTCTACATTTTCGGATTCTAACTCTAATTCTATTGACTCTATTGCTACTATAGGTATACTACTTTCCGAAAGGGATTCTTTGCGAAAGGTCGAATTTAGAAGAGTTTTAATAGATGAAGCTATTTCTGCGTAATCTTCTTCACAGTTCTGCTTCCCGGAATTAAAAAAATACGAGCTAATTAATAATGACTTGTAGTTGCCTATGAACGCAGTACAAGCCGGATTTGTATTCCTGATGCCATGCTGTCTTATTTTACCAAAATAATTGTCTAAAGGATTTTGGCTGAATTCTCTAGTTTTGAATCCTGCCAAGCCGAGATTCTTCAAATAAACGCACAAAATTTTGAATCCTAATACGTCCTACGTTTGGACGTGACAAATTTTACTTGCATAACTCCAAGACAGGAAGTACATAAAGTAATAAAATTAAACGCACGACAGGTTTAATATTAAATTCGACATTTATTTAATAATTTTTGCAATAATAAA
>NW_017181189.1:0-536 GCF_001652005.2 Ceratina calcarata
ACCTGTGGTCCTTCAGTTTCAGGCAGAAGAAAATATTTGACATTCTCGGATCAATGATTCGTTTAGCTTTTACGGTCGGTATCATTTGCCTGGAAGTCGATTTCAATTTACAAGATACACTCGATAAATTCCATTGCGATCTGGCTCCTTTTCCTTCCGTTACATTAAAACGTATCGGGCGGCTGGATCACGTAGCCTTTTACCCGTTTCCTGTTCCATCGCCGCAAGAAGTTGACGTTGGGACTGCGAAAGATCGTTGTCTCGTGCCAGGGAGTCTGCGGTTTTCTACCGGGTTCCTCCATCTCCGGCTGAAATGCCAGCAACGACTGACAAATCACCTTTCCCAGCTAGTCCCGCGTTTATTCGTTCGCTGAGAGGTGCCTTCCCAGAGAAGTGCAACGCGAGCAATTGTTTAGTAATGTAAAAAAATACGAGCCAGTCTCGTTAATGGAGAATTCGTCAGAAACAAAATGTAGAATTTTCAGATTTTAATCTAAATGAAAAACCAGATTACTGGATTATAAAGATGGATCTCC
>NW_017181190.1:0-536 GCF_001652005.2 Ceratina calcarata
TACAATAAATCAGGTTTTTTTTTGGAAAAGATTATTGTTCAATTTAATTACACGTGACACCCGTTCTCCCGGCTGAACCGCGTTAGTGCCACCTATCCCTAACATCGTGAAATAATTTCTCGTATGTGTGTTTTGAACAGAAGTAACATAGATCTAATTTCTTTTCCTATCTGTTAATAACTGGTTCTGGTGTTGTTCCAGTGTTCCTGTTGACAGGTTTATTATCGATTTATCCTAGTAGTTTTTGATTTGAATTTCTTGCGAATGCAGTGACATTGTTTTCGGTTATTGTTCTTATAGTTTTTGTTTCTGTGATTACGTTCGACTGTATTGTTTTTGTCATAAGGGCGGTAATCGGTTTTGCTCTGAACAGGTTTGTTGTGGTTTTTCTAATGTTTCATCAGGTTTTTAACGTATCGTTCTTAATTAGAGAATAGAGGGGAGGTTTTATTTGCCTTTTTCCCCTCTGTTTGACTTTTTATTAGATTAGATTTGAGACAATACCAGCGCTTATGACTGAAACAATATTGGTCGTA
>NW_017181192.1:0-536 GCF_001652005.2 Ceratina calcarata
ATATTTATATTCAATTTAATTATCAACAATAATTTGCTTATTTTTAGTACTCATTATATTGATATTATTTATACTGATAGCTAAATAACTGAACATATTTGACACGCTTTATTTTTGAGGACGCCTATTTTGGCGAATATCGCTTAGAATTCCACTTTCCGGGCAGATTTTCATATTCTTTCCGTTGAAATACATTTTCTTCAAGTGTTCTCAATTCATGCACGTTTCATATATTTAAATCAATCGTTAAATATCGATACGAGGAATCTGATTTTTTGACAAATTAATCTGGGATCATTGTGTATTGTCGTGAACGATCCTACGAAAGGTGATATCAAAATATCATAGGAAATTTGTACGATATATTGGGTGTTTGCGAAATCGTGATACAATAGGCGAGGGGATGATTCCTCACATCAAATCTAGTCGAGAACAAGGAGTATAGTTTTTCCTATGGGGCGTCATTTTCGAGAAAATCGACTTTGAAAATTCGTTAGGTACGCGACTTTAATTAATAATTAGCCGTAAATTTCAAT
>NW_017181193.1:0-536 GCF_001652005.2 Ceratina calcarata
GGAAACGCAGCGCATCGCATCGCATCGCACGCTCTGTGAGGATCGACCATAATTCTGACGAACCTATGCCACAATACTGTACCCAAAATGATATACCGATGTGCCTATAAAAAAGATCGGAAGGTACCGAGAAGATAACTGATGAGGAAGGAAAAATAACAAAAGTAATAGTGTGCACACCTATTAGAGAACCAACATTCCCTAAGGTGCGAAACATACCCGGTCATACCATACATTTAAATTTAAACGAATGGTTATTATTTTGCAATGTGTCACGGCAACGCGGAATACAGTTGATTAAGGAACACGCTAAACGGGATCCGGACACTTATATTGTATTTTATGATGAAGAAATAGTTTTTCTAGAATCTGATGATATTCTACGAATATTAAAAGAACAACACTGCCCAACAATTGGCGGTCACAAGGGTGAGAAGAAAACATATACGCGCATTATAAGTAATTATTATTGGAATGTTACAGCCCTGTGAAAGGGCTGGATTCCTTGTCATTTGTCGCTTTCGTAATACGCGCTC
>NW_017181194.1:0-536 GCF_001652005.2 Ceratina calcarata
ACTCCGTTGTGCTCGGGAGTATCCGGACTCGAAAATCGTGATTCAGCTCCGATTTTCTTCAAAACTTCAACCGTGTATCCTCCGGTGAACTCAGTGCCTTGATCGGACTGTAAATAGCAAACCTTAGCATCGAAACCCAGCAGATTCCGACCACTCTTGATAAATGCCTCCAGACATTCCCCAGTTTCGCTCTTCGACTTCATGGGATAAGCCATAGCTAATCTGGAATAGTCGTCTACAAAAACGGAAATAAATCGATATCCCTTTGGATGTGTCTGAGGACTTATTGGACCCATGGTATCAGCATGTACTATCTGAAGAGGTTGTGTCGCTCGTTCTCTAGTTTTGCTGAAAGGTAATTTGTTAAATTTTGCTACCATACAAATTTCACAATCTCTGATCGACTCGTCAAACTGAGCATTGCACAGTTTTTTATTGTCCGGAAATATCCTTTGCATTGCTTTTAGATAATCCAAGGATGCATGCCCAAATCGTACATGCCACAGCAAAGCGTTATTTTTGTCTGTAAATTTTTT
>NW_017181195.1:0-575 GCF_001652005.2 Ceratina calcarata
GCTATTTGGTTATAGTTAAACGATTTTCAAATTCAATGAGCTTTTTTTAGTTTCTGTAGCTCCCAATTAATAGTTTGAAAGAAATAGTAGAACCATTTACTAAAATGTGAGAAAAAACTCTAACTCATTTCGTGCAAGCTTGCTATTTTGCACCCCTGTGTCTTCTCTAAGAAGCTCTGTAAGTGTTATTAAGCACCGTGAGGCTGCAACAACGCCAACATCGAAAAGCTTTCGTACTAACAAAGCCAGTGTCTTCCTGGAGAATATGAGATCCACTACAGGTACTGCAGAACACGAGAATCTACTTTATCGACGCAAAAGTTCACTAGAAAGCTCAGCTTTCTGGCCCGAAACTGCAGTGGCGGCACTGAGCTGCCTGGTGTAAATCAATAAATTCCACTAGACATAGTAAAATTACTCAGCTGATAAAGCAGTACCATATCTAGTTTATTTTTCGGTTCTCGTAGAACTAGACGAGATAATAAGTGAAATAATGGATGTGGTAGTAAACGAGATAATAAATGAAATAATAAATGTGATAGTAGACGAAATAATAAATGAAACAATATTCATGA
>NW_017181195.1:1087-2792 GCF_001652005.2 Ceratina calcarata
GAAAATTTTTAATAAAAAATAGTGCACTTTTCTTCTAATTTCGATATTTAATGAGTTACATATGATTATATGGCATTTTATTGATGTTGACAAAATCCGACCATTCCACCGTCGAATCAGCGAACTTTTCGCAACAAATTTCGTTTTTCCTCAATAACTCCTAAACCCTTGGAGATACGGGAAAATTGCAAACGATCTTTCTTGTAGAGGACGACGAGATCTACAATTCCTGTATAAAATTTTTTCGTTAACATTAATAGTTTACGAGTTATTGACGAAAAACGAGAAAACAGTTTTTAGCAAATTACTCGTTAACTATTGACGCTAGCGAGAAACTGTTATATAGAGATTGTAGATCTCGTCGTTCTCTACAAAAAAGGTCCTATACAATTTTTCCATAGGACCAACAGTTTCGGAGTTATTGGCAAAAAACGAAAATTTCACAAAATCTTAAGGAAATTCGACCACTTCACCGTCGAATTCAGCGAACTTTTGACATCAATTTCTTTCTTCGTGAATAACTCCCGAACGGATCGACGTAGAGGGACGTATGTACGCTCATTTTGTAGAGGACGACGAGATCTACAATTTCCGCTTAAAAAGAATTCGCTAGTGCAAATAGTTACCGAGTTATTTGCAAAAAACTGTTTTTCTGTTTTTTGCCAATAACTTCCAAACGGATGGACTTAGGGAGACGTATATAGGACCACTTTGTAGAGGACGACGAGACCTACAATCTGTATATAACAGTTTCTCGCTAGCATCAACAGTTCACGAGTAATTTGCAAAAAACTGTTTTTCGTTTTATGCAAATAACTCGTTAACTATTGGCACTAGCGAATTCTTTTTGCACAGGAATTGTAGATCTCGTCGTCCCCTACAAAATGAGCCTAAATACGCCCCTCTACGTCCATCCGTTCGGGAGTTATTGAGGAAAAACGAAAAGTCTTTTTAAAAGTTCTCTTTTAAAAAATGCATTTCTAAAGTGTATAAACATTTGGGATTTACTGTATAGCCAAAACATCCTTAATTCAAGGCGTGTCTTTTTGATCCAAATTAATTGCCTCTTAAATTTATAAAATTAATGGCCAGTAATTTATTAGGAGCTTTTGACAATAGAAAATTCATATGGAATAAAATTCCTCATATTTTTGTCTAAATTAATGTGTTTTTAATTCAGTGTACAATAATTGATTTAAAATAGAATTCTTGCAATATTATATTCATTTGGAATACAATATGCCATCTTTTTTACCAATTAATTTTGTAACCGTACAACTTCTTCGGGATGAATAAATTTTTCTGAGAAATTGTGGGAACGCAGTAGATCTTGGAATCGACCCAGATAAATCAAGCTGGCATCAGGATGAAAGTAGGAACGGTGGGAGGAAGACTATCGAATCGACAATTTAACTCGAGTTACGTTCCATTAGGTTATACCTATCCCCGGGAGGGCCGATCGAATCTACATTTTTCAAGCTCGACCGTCTCGAAAGGCATAAGACTCTCGAACGGAACGCTGTTAACCTCGAGAACCATCTTTAAGGCTCCTCGTCAAAGGCTGGCCCTGAAAACTTATCCGATACAGTGTTTAAAATATATTTCAACTTTCTGCAGCATGAAAACCAAAAATTTGCAATTTTAATCATTTACAAATTTTATAAAAAACGGTAGATAATTATGATTTTTAATAGAACTAAATAAA
>NW_017181195.1:3046-4749 GCF_001652005.2 Ceratina calcarata
TGCTTCATGTCAAATAAAATAATTGACTACAAAATGGGTTTACGAAATACGAGAGAAAATTGGTGGATGACTGGCGGTATCCGAAATTGGGGCGCAACAGCGTAAGGCATCGGTGGGTGTGGGAAATTGTTAACCTTTACCTTTTTCCCTCGTTACCGCTTTCCTTCCGTGATGTTAATGGTTTCGCGTGCGCCGGGCCAATAATGCATCGAAATCGTCGACGTCGGCTCGTAGTTAACCCGCGCCCTGCCCTGTTTCACTCCTCCGCGGGGGTGTTTCGAGGTATAGCACAGGTGTAAATTGTCCGTTACGCGGGTCATGGTTTTCGTTCGCCTATCGCCCGTGGATATCTAGTAACTTTTTCGTGTTCCCTCTTAAATTAACCACGTCGCCTCGTTCATTACGTTTATCTTTCATGAAACCAGTTTCCGATTCGACATTTACAATTCCATTGTCCCAGCGCCCTTGTGTTAATGAAATGCTTTGTAATTCTTCTCTTTCTTATTTTTATTATTCATTTTAATCATTCATTTTTTAGTTAAATCAACAGAAATTTCTCTTTCAATTTTATGGAAATTTTTAATATTAATTCATACGTCTCATCAATTTTTAATTAATTAATCAAATTTAGTGAATTGTTCTAATATGGAACAAGCAACCAAGTTTTCAATGCTCTATCATGTTAATTAAGTACCGAGTTTAGTTAGTTTCTGGGTGAGATTGGAATAGTGCATTTCTATTTTGGTCTCATCTTGATTATTCCTCGGGTTGAAAGGCCACAGCATCCATTTAAAACGAAGAGGTCACGGCACTGCACCCTCGCCCTCCCTCTCCCGGGGTCTTCCATTGATTTTGAGGACCGTGGGTGTGTCACTTGAGCACGTGGTTACCTCGGAGTACGCTGGGAAAATGTCTAGCCCATCACCATGAATGAACACCCGGTTTCATCAATTTTTATATCGTCCCTTGTCATTCTACAATCTTGTAACCACATTCGAAAATGGAATTAGTCATCCACCAATGGGAAAGTGAGAAAAGAATTCAATGAAATGATTTAAAAGATAGAATGAAATGCTGCAAGTAATACATAAATTCTGTTCATTTCCCAAATTGAAATTACAACAATTTTACACAAAAAAAACGAATTATTTTCTGACTGAAGGAGTAGAGATGCTCCTCTGCAATTAGGCATTCCACTTAACAAATCAACAGGCAAGATAAATTGAATTAATAAATTGGATTATAGAATCTAACGACTGGTAAGTCAGGCTTAATTAATTCACAACAGGATTGCACTAAAGTGTTTTAGCGAGAACGGGGTCGAAACCCGTGGAAGTTGCAAGATGAAATGAGGTACATACTCGCCCATTGAAAGTTCCACTTTCTACCATTGTATACCCGTAACTTCTCTTTCTCTCGCTGGCTATAATGTTATACGTTAACTCTGTTATGCACTGTAACTCGCTTAGTTCTATGATAAACCGTGCGACGAGGAATTATGCCAACCTAGGGAAGGTAACAGACGTCGTCCTTACAATTAGTGTAAAAGGAGTATCAGAGGACGTCTTCTTCAGGCGAAATTAATTCATAAATTTTAATTAATAAACTGGAGTAAAATGTTTGATGAAAATTATTTAAGGAAAGCAATTCAACAATCATATAAAACACGTACAATAAGATAAAGTAAATTAAATGTATTATCT
>NW_017181195.1:4850-8119 GCF_001652005.2 Ceratina calcarata
AGTTTAAAAATATTGCTCAATAGTGGCTTCAATTAAATTCTTTTCACCAGTCGAAGTAAATGGAGGTCGATTTAATTTCTTTTATACTTTGAAAACTAATTCTGAATTCGATAAGAGAACTTCGAACTCTGACCTCAATTTCGAGGTGAAATTACTATCAGATTTGAATTTCAAGAACTTCATCTTCAATCTTTTATAATTATGGCTTCATATCCTATTTCTTAATATAAAAAGTTTCACCCTTGAAAATTCATTAGAGTATAATTACAATCTCAAATATGAAAGTGATTCCCCTATTTGTGGTGGAATTTTCAGAGGCATAATTCTTGAAAAGCTTCAGTGAGAACTCATCAAAAGTGAAATGGAATTACGATCATAATCTCGAGTTCGAAATCTTCATCCCCTGTTTTCCAACATCATACAAAGTGCGACTATTTAAAATTCATCAGACTCGAACCAAAATCACTCATGCACCCTCCAATTTGAAAATCACCCTCTGTTACACATCGTAAAAGATTTAACCCTTGAAAAGCTCCAAGGAAAATTGATTAAATAATTGATTAGAATGGAATTTCCATGACGATTTTGAATTAGAAAATCAGTCTATTTGGCATTATGATAAACGGCTGAACCATCGGAAAGTTAAAATTGATCAGAAAGTAGAGAGGAACCAAAAATCTATGGACGAGCCGCCCCTTGCGCCCTGAGGGGGTGGCCACCCCTCCATCGTGGTTTTCGGCGGCGAAGGAGGCGCTCGCGTCGATAGCAGCCGCGAGAGAGAATCCCGTTCCTCCCGCTCCGACCCACCCTTGGCCACCCCCCTCGCGAGAGCGGAGCATCCCCCGAAGAAGTTTACATTTTCGCGGGCACGTTGGTGCAGGTTGTGTCGTTTCCGCTCTGCGAGCGTCGAATTTCTGACTTCCTGCGGGTGCTGATATCGTCCCCAGGGCCGTATCCCTTCCGGGGGACGCCTGGGGTAGGCACAGCGACGCCTGGACCGCGGCCGCTGCGTCACGTGAACCGTTTTTCTGCGTTACAACCACGGCAGCGTTGCATGCGAAGGGTCGAGCCGTGTGTCCACGTGTTGACGTTCACGCTCTCACTCGTGACTGTGACTCCGTGCCCTGTTCTCGTCGAGGGACCGAGAGTAAATGCTATCATCGGGGTGGTGCTCTCGGTTGATCGTTCGAGGGTCGAAGCTGGTGTCGGAGTGACTGTTGACCTTGTGTGCAATTTGCGATTCAAATTTCGAATTCCGTGCGAAGATTCTGCTCGAGTGTCCCCTCCGCGAGTGCTTGGGGGGTGGCGAGACTTGACAAATAGTTGAGGAGTTGGATATAATTTTAAGGGTGAATGTGAAGTGTCGTTTGCGATCACGTTTCATTTAGTTAGGATATTTAATTACGTGATCTCTTTGATCGATTCGGAATTATTGGAAATGATTTTGAGAATCGTGTTTGGGAAATGTTAAGCGTGGCATTTTGTGTAAAAGTTCATTTCGTCGTGTTTTCTGAGTGAGAGTGGGAAGAATTGGAAAACAATTTTGGTGAATTGTGGGTGGGAGAGGTAGGAAAGTGGCATTTAACTGAAACGGGGTTGGGTCTTCAGTGAATTTTGATCGTACAGAAATAGGAGACCTTTAAATAAAATTAATAGTGAATTGAATAAATTAAATTAAAATCGTCAATCTAAGAACAGTGTTTAAACGAACGTAATTAACAATTACAACAATCGACTGGGTTTAATAATTTCATCTGATGACAAAAAACTGTAGTATTCAATTTTATATGTAAAATGATTTTCTCTATCCTCCCTCAATTCGTTCCACCCACGACATATTTCCTGGCATTCGTCAGAGAAAAAAAGAAAAACCTCGGCCTCCGAATTAGCACCGAGATAATTGAATGGCGCCGCTAATTAGCCACTCGATTCGGTTCGATTCCGTTCTCTAAATTCCCACTACGTAAAGTCGAAAATTTTAAAACGATCAAAGAAACGTATTGACCAATCGTAAAAAAGTTACATTGAAAATAAACGTGGAACTGGACTGGGACAAATTTTTCAGATATAGTTCAAGTACAGTGAATACATATTTTATTTAAATTATGAGAATATTGAATTTTTAAACTCCCCAGCAAAAACAATTTTTAAAAATTCACTAAATCAAGAGAAATTTATGATTTTCTATTTCCACAGTGAATAATTTACTAACTCAAAATGTATGAACATTTAACGAACGTAATTGTTGTTAAACAATTAAAAATACTTTCTGTGGGAAAGTGAAATAGGAGTGTATAGAATAATTTGTGAGGATGCATGAGCAGTGGGTGTCCGGGAAGTGTAAGAATGCTTCCCTTCGGGAATTCCTCTGTCCTTGGGTAGTGAGATATTGCTTTGGTTCGTGGGAAAGGTGAAATCCTGAAGGGTTTCACCTCCGTGCAAATTGGAGGATGGGTCAGGACTGGTGTGCACGCAGAAGGAAACGTTCTAGCAGCGGTTGCTGCCCCTGCGGGCCACGTGTTCATCCCTCAAGTAGGTTAGTGATACCCAGACTCCGATTTTAGACAGTCAAATAGTCTACGATTTTATTAACGCATTTCTAGTTTTCTATTAATAATGAACTATGTACAAATGACTGAATAATTTTCAATTTATTTGCATTCTCTGAATGCAATAATCGAATGTTTATTAATTAATTAATTAAATCGAGGAAGGATTTAATTTGGAATTTAGATAGATAGTAAATAGTTTTGCCAATGGAATAAATTTTGATGAATGGAACGAGTTGCGAGATATTTCATCCGTTCGAACTTATGAATTATTCCCGATGCTCTAAACGATTTTCCACGAACGAGACACGAGGAATATTTATAACACCATTCACGGTTAATAATAAATGAAGGTACAAATGAAATATTCAATTGACTATTAAGCTTCCCCATAAGTTTAATAATTAACGAACGGTTTAAAACTGTGGTTGAATAGTGCAATTATTCAATTATTTTTCATGTTCTTTACGTACTCCCTTCCTGGTTCTTAATCTACGTTGATTAACATCTGGGATAATTTTGTACTTAACCACAGTTAGAACCTCTAATGCGATCTCCGAGCATTATAGCTGTTTCGTGACTAAATTGCCGTGTTTTCTACGTTCAGAATGTCACGACAGTGTGAGATCCATGGAAGCGATAAATAAATGAATACTGTTTTCAAAAGATTCATAACAAAGTAAGCTGTTTACTATTATTATTGTCATTATGGTTGTATGT
>NW_017181195.1:10393-14134 GCF_001652005.2 Ceratina calcarata
GCGTTGCAGTTTTATTAATATCAGTCACTGTTATCACTGTTATCAGTAATCAATCTTTTCGAATTTCTTCATACCGGAACGGAAATGAGGAATGACAGGGATGATAAAGAGGGAGCGAAATATCGTGGACTAATCAAAAATTTAATTAACAGACCGCGGCCAGGGAAAGAGAGTGGGCTATTAGCGATATTTCCTCGACTCACTTTTCTCCTACCACACCTAGTTAGTAGAGAAAGAGGGAGAGAGTGAGGGAGAGTTGGCGCCCCACTCACTACCATTTGGGAGCAACTGATCGATGTTGTGGCAGCGACGGAGGCTGGCCGGGGCCAGTGACGTAATCGGGAACCTCGGGGCGGGTTTGACGTCACTGATGCCCTGAAATGCGCGTGACCAGGTGCGTATCGGGGAATCTCTGCAGCCGTCTGACCCCTGCCACCCCTGCGAGGAGGGTGGTCCGTGTTTCGAGCACTTAACCCCCGAACCCCTACCTCGTTTCTCTCTTGTTTCATTTTTTTTTTTTTTTACCCTCGTACGTCAGCCTTGTAGACGCCAACCTTTTCTCTCTCTCTCTCTCTCTCTCTCTCTCTCGCGCGCTTTCGTTCCTTCATGTGCTACGTGGCTGATTAGAAATATGAAAAGGGTTGGAAATGGTCTCACGTATTTAGTGGGGGATGAAACATCGGTTTATGTTCCATGGATAAATACATTTATTTTAGATGTGTGGGCTTGTTTACAGACACGTGTGCGATTGCATATGGTAAACAGATTATTCGTTTCCAGTGGCATCGAGCGACTGATTTTTATCGAGGGTACTGGGATTTCTGTGGTATCAGGATGGATTAACATTGTTTTCATAGGGACCCTTTACCGTCAGCAAATGTTGGCTCAACGATTTCCTCGCATTTATGATGATTAATTTATTGAAACAGTAATCTGTTATTTCCTGTTTGCTCTGATTTAACTTTTCCCGCTTCCCACAGAATTCCGTTGCCTTATCTCTAATCATTAATCATCAAATCTTCTAAATTTATTTATGAAAATTCCACTCAGAATTTGTATAACTCATCTTTGGGACTTTGCATTGTCTTTCGTAATATTTTTACAAGTTATACTACAAATAAAAGTAATTTAGAGAGTTTTGGGATGTTTTTCTAATGATTTCTGTGTTTAGGGTGTCATTCGATTTTGTCGTGGTGAGTCAAATTTGAAAAAAAACATTAAGAGCACTCGATTGGTAGGAAGTTAGGAAGTAAAGAGGCGACCTTCTATACCAACGCGAGGCTGTCTTATCAGCCTGATACTGGGAGCTTTTTATCTGAGGAGCCTGAGATCCACGTGGAAGCTTTATGAAAAACTCGCCAGTTTTCTCATTTCATATTTAAAAATTTTCCCTTTTTACTGTCTTTCCTTGTTTTATTAAAACAAAAATAATTGACAAATAATTTAAAAAAAGGAATATAATAATTAAGAAATGAAATCTTAAATAATGAAACCATTTTTATAATCCTCTTATCAATAATGTTTTACGTTAATATTTATAATACGTCATTTAATTTAGTAAATGTGCAGCAGATTCTGGAACGAAAAGATGAAAACTGATTTCACAATCCTGCGACACAATTCTCCTCCATTAAACATTATCACTGGGACATTGATTTCTATTCTCCGGCTGCGGATGTGTTAGACAAGGTTCACCAGTATGCGTAACGGTGGAAGTTAAATGTTAACGCGATGATAATTCGTGACGCAAAACGGTTGTATAATGAACGCAGCATTCACACGAAACGAAACGAATCTCGTCCGCGATTATACGTTTTCGTTTTCCACGCATGAATATTTCATACAGGCGAGACGTCCACGGAGTACACTCCCGTCCACAAGTTAACAGACGTCGACGATTTTTGGGAAATCACATAAATAATTGACGAATCGTTTTATTGAAATTCTTAATCATTATTTATTATCAATCAGTCAAATCTAATACGTGATTAATTAGTATAATCTTGTACAGATTTGTAGGAAATTTATAATGATCTTGTTTTCATTGAAATTGTAATTAATTGGACAAACGAGGGTTCAGACATTTTATTGAAATTCTTAATCATTGTATTTTTATCAATTAGTCTGAAATCTAGTACATGATTAATAATCAATTGTCCAGTCGTTTTATTGGAATTCCTAAATACCTAATAAATTCTCAATTAATCTATTTTATTAATACATGATACATGATTTAAAATTTTGTACAGATTTATAGGAAGTCTGGATTTGATTTTGAACACTGATAACTTTTTAATAAGATTGTATATGTACATGCATTATCATGAAATATTATACACCGTTTGAAAAATGATTCTTGTAGTTACTAATGATGGCATGGTTTCTTGCATTCTCTTTAATCACGTGACTCGATTAATATTTAAGGTCTGATCTAGATTTCTTTGATAAAAAATGTTAACTCTGTGTACCCTGAAATCTTCTTCTTATTTTAAGAGTCTCCTAAATTAGTAATAGTTTAAAAGATTAAGAGATAAGATTAATTGCAAGATTTTAATTGGTTTAATCAGTTCGAAGTGTCTTTTGGAATTTTTCATATTTAATATTTTAAATAGAACGAAGAAGTCGCAGTGTTAATAAAATTCAAAGTATAATAATAATGATCATAAGACATCATCTAGTATAGAAGTATTAATTAATAAATCTGTAGATCTAAGACTTTCACTAATTGCCACACCATAGCTGCTACCTTAGAATTAATAGTTTAATCTTTAATTAGTAAATCAAATGATTGATCATCAAAGCAATTTTACTGATAAATAAAATTCCTTTCTGTTTCAGGTAAGTTGCAGTTACAAACACACTGAATGCGAGTTACTATTTATAATCTAAATCTGCAGTAATGGTGAGATAAATCAAAACATTATTTATGGAAGATTTAAGAATTATACAATTTCATAAATGTTACAAATTGTATTAATATTTGACTGCGTAAAGAGTATGAAAAATGGTTCACTCTATATTCCATCGAAATTGCAAATATTGAACAAGGCTATATTTTTATTGGAAGACCATGCTCATTGCTTGTATCGCAAATCGCAAATATTTGATAAAATCTATTTATCGATAGATCATTTTCATATCTTACATTCGATAGAAACTGCAAATATTTAACAAGATCAAACTTTTATCGGCGAACCATTTTCATTCTCTATATTCAATCGAAATTGGAAATATCGAGCAAGATCAAATTTGTATGGAAAGACCAATGTTATATTCCATTGAAATTGCAAATGTTCAGCAAGATGAAATTTTTACATAGGGACCATTCCCATTCCGCTGTTATTTACACTGTCGAGGAAAAAAGCACACAAACCGGAACTAGTTTTCTATCGCGATGCAACCGGAACGGGTCTAGTGCCCAAGCCGGCAAACAACGTTTGCCAAACTATCGTCGACCACGATCAAATCTGATTCGCATACATACACACATACTCGTAACGGCACGAGGATGTACGCGAGTGGTTACGAAAAAAGAATCGACGCGTGATTCGGTTACCTTGGCTCGTTAATTCGCGAATGGGACGACCAGGAAATCTCTTTCCATCCTCTCGATCACGAAATAACGTCAGACTGCGGTTTTTTATATGAAATGCATTTATGATATCGATTTAATAAATTTGATATATCTTGTTTGTGCAGCTTTTGATATTTTATATATTTTTTTTACTGTTACATGAATCC
>NW_017181196.1:0-536 GCF_001652005.2 Ceratina calcarata
AATATTAAAATTTGCATTGCAAACGGATCGAAATCATCTTTTGCATAAAAAAAAGAAGTATGTGAGTACGAAATATTGCAAAAGAACTTCGAATCGTCTTTGTCTATCCGGTGAGCTTTGGAGTCGGTGAGGAGAGACATCTTAATCAGAAATTAATGTCGACTATGAATCTGTTTCGTGTAAGCCGACACCAAATGCGATCCGCCATCTCTCGCATAACGTTCGCTAATTTATTACATAAGCAATCCCTGATTCCTCTTCGTGATTCTCTAAGCCGATTCAAGGAAATCGCACCGATAAATAACGGAGCCCGAATCGATGAAACAAAGGGCCATCTATTTGCGACTTAGACCAAATCAAAAATCACAATATACTTCCGTCGATCTATGAACAATCGAAGTTCTCAAATATATTAATATAAAACAATACAGTAAAACAAGTTTATAAAATTCTCAAGACTTTACGAATTGGCTACTTTAGTTACTATTCTTGGCAAAAAGTATAATACGAATAAACGCAGAGGTACAAACTTTTAC
>NW_017181197.1:0-536 GCF_001652005.2 Ceratina calcarata
TTTTTTTTACAATAAATAATAAATGAAAAATAGTAAAAGGGAAACATAATAGGATTGTACATACGTTAAGAAGCTTTGAGGTTTTCAGGGAGTAGAAGTCAAGCGAAAAGTGCATCGAATGGTCAATAGCGGGTGACCGCAATTACGTTAGGTGCGAAGGGTGGGACCCTGCCGTTTCTTGCTAGTCGCACGCGTTTGGAAAACGTTCACGCTCGGGAACACGCGACATTAGACAGGAATGCGTGTGCCCTTCGTAGCTCGGTTTAATCACAGCCGACGAAGTTCTGCTCCCTCGCCCGGAAACACGGTATATAGGGGCCAGGTACACAGAGCGTCGGCCCACCCTGAGATAAATTATTATTACCCTGGCCCGTTTCACTTATTCACAAACTCGCAGATTTACCGAACTCGGATTCCATTGTTTATTAACTCGTTTTAATAATAATCAGCTGCAAGTTAAATCAGTCGATCTCCAATTGAAATAATAATAAAATTCTATAAATAACAATAAAATAATCATTATTTTATTATTAAAA
>NW_017181198.1:0-536 GCF_001652005.2 Ceratina calcarata
ATGTATTTTCTTTTATAACTTCGTTTCAAGGAGTGTGTCGTCGAAGGATCGATCAATTCGAGTCTAATCTCGATTCTCGTCCATCTGGACGATTGCGAGGAAACTGAAAGGTTGCATGCAGGCTTGGTAGGAGCAAGGGTGAGAGATTCCTGAGGATTCGACGTGTCAGGTCTACCGTGTGAAAAGATTTCAAGCAGCAGGTGTTGGAGGGCTCGAACAAGATGAAAATCTCGCCCAGGTATTTATCGTTTGGGGACCCGAAACCACGCCTACGTTTCGCTGCCCACAAATCTATCGGCCAACGACAAATCAAGCGTGCATTCTTTAAAGACCAACTCGTATCTAACACTAAACGTGTAAGTTCGCTCTCTTTAAAGCAAATAATGTACTTAGGTTCAAGCACATGAACTGTACTTGAAAAAGCATAAATAAAATATATCATGCATCAAATAATCTAATTATTTATCAATCCCTTAACGAATCGTGTCATTGCTTTTCGCTTGAATAGCTTCGGATAAAAATTGATTTACGCATGT
>NW_017181199.1:0-536 GCF_001652005.2 Ceratina calcarata
ATTGTAAAGAGTTGTTTACATAGTATAGGTTATAAATGGTGCAGTAAATTACAAGAGATGAAATAATAATAAAAGAAATGAAATTTATTACCCTGTTCATCTTTAATGTAAGCCGATGCCATCGTTATTTTAAATGCTTGTATCCAAATATTTTTTGTTAGATTTCTTAACAAATAATTCTTCCTATCCGCGAGCCATTTTGCGATTGCCAGGGCACCAATCCTTCAAAAATACACAGGGTCTTTAAATTAAATAACAACATACAGAATACGGACAATACGGAGACAGATTCTATAGTAGTGAAATAGTCAACGAACGATTCGATCAAAATAAACGCCATCTATTTACTGCATTTTACCGCGTAATTCAAACTAATAATCTTACAGATAAACGGCAACCACCGAGAATTAAGGGGCGCGGTAGTGGCCCGAAGGCAATCTTTATTTCCGTAACCCCGTTTCTCCTCGTGTTCGAAACTCACATATAGACAATCTCCTAACAATTATTTACAATTATTAACAATACGAGTGTGAACA
>NW_017181200.1:0-536 GCF_001652005.2 Ceratina calcarata
GGTTTGGAACGACGTGCTCGTCGCAAACTCGTCCGCGTTCTTCAACGGGATTCGAGGATAGGTGAATCGAGTCCAACGTTGAGACAGTTTCCGGAAGAAAACTCAACGTTCGAGCAGCATTGAGGCTGCAGTCGGTCATTTCCCTGAAGGGAAGGGATCGGCGTCGAGCGCGGCGATTGCTCGCTTCGCTACAGAAATTTTTAACTCGTTCAGCTCGATAAGAGAAATCGATCCTCTTATCGAGCATAGGAGGTACGAGGAATCTCGCTTCATTCATTAATAATACAGTCCACTAAAAGGCGTTAAAACTTAGTCCACTTAAAAATCGAGTTATCGAGAATAAACACTAAGCTTCCTAAAAATTCAGCGCTGCAAAACACATTGTTATGCAATTGAGATATGAATTCTTTTTGCAACGGAAAAATTACATTAATCATTACGCGAATACAACTCAGGAGTGTGCATCACGTTCGGCAGTAGTTATACGAAACGTAGAGGTAATCCTTCTCTGCGGTGAATTTTGGAAGTCAACGTCT
>NW_017181201.1:0-535 GCF_001652005.2 Ceratina calcarata
ATTCATTTGTTAATATTGATTGTTATAACTATGGATTACACCGAATACATTGCGTTCTAACTGATAAGCATTCACACTGCTTACTCTTTCTTAAGATGGGTATTCACTAGTGAACAGTTCGTGATCAGGGTTTGCGAACACTGTTTATGAACTGCTCGCAAACTTTTGTCGAAATTTTCGTTAAATTAGCGAACATATCGCGAACAGTGTTTAAAGTGTTGAAGTACTAAAATTTTTTCTGTCCAGCACTCTCTTATGCTTCCTCTACTTTCGCCATTACTGTAGTTTTCTATATTTTTCATCTCAGCTTGGAATAATATTTTATTAATTTCGAAGTGTACTATACTTTGTAATCTGAGGCTTTTCAATTTCCGTAATTTGGAGGTTACGTATTCCCTAAACACGGAACACTCGTCCTTTTGTTTATTTAGTACGCTTAGCATTGCGTTGAATGCTACTGTTAGCCGTGAATCGTCTTCTGTTTTTTTTTCGCTTATTAGTGGATAAATTTTGCGATGCAGGTACATTTTGTAAT
>NW_017181202.1:0-535 GCF_001652005.2 Ceratina calcarata
AAATAAATTATCCAACTCTCAATTGACGGTCATACGTGAATCAAATCTTAACATCGTTCCTATTAATTGAAAAATAAAAAATGCCCAATTTCAAGTTCATTGAGGCAACGATAAGAGGTAATTAGACGAGTCCAACTTTGTAGATTTTAGTTAACACAGTGGCACAGTCTGAGGATTCGAAGCCATCGCTAGCAACGGGACGCCTGCGCGAGTCAGCCGTGTCAATACTGTTTGGAGGATCCCTCCGTTTCCCTGTTGAATTGACACGAGTCAATGCACGGCAGTAACCAACTGTCCATCAACATTTTCCTTTTCTCTGTCCCAGTATCGCTACGCCACTTTCCCACGTCGATCGGCGATTCTGCATCCGGGGAACAACGAGCTATCATCGATTTGTTTTCCCCCGCGTCGAATCGTTCCTCACAGTTCGATCAATTTCTATTTTCACATTCGTCTAATTTTAGAACAATCGTCAAGACATTAAATAGAATTAATAATAATGTGACTGAATTTTCGTTGGCACTGAACATAATAC
>NW_017181203.1:0-535 GCF_001652005.2 Ceratina calcarata
ATTGTTCGTGCAAAATAATTTATTCGATCGAACGATTCTCCATGTTTCTTTCGAATCTTTCTTCCGCGAACCGAGACTAACTATAAAAATAGAATCTATGATTTGTTGCTCTGGCCCGATTCCAGAACTTTTTCTCCGTTGCTGTCAGTGACAAATGAAACTTCTTTTTTCCGGCGTAACGATTGGAATACGAATGGCAGAATTGAGAGACGCCGACGAGTATATCGAACTGTTATATACGTAGATATTTTTCATGTACCTAAACTGTCTCACCCCTAATCTAATCAATAGTCACCCAAATCACTATTGTCTTGCCATCCTCCACAGTTTCCCTAATTTTCGATATCCAAAGTTCATTTTCCCAAAACCTTTACATAGTCCTACTCCCTCATTCCTAGGCAGTCTTATTGTTAGACCGGAAATCTCTGTTTCCTGTACAAAACAGGAACTGGAAACATGAGATAGACAGGGATAGCAAATGCTTAATGAAAAATTGTTGATTTTTTCAAGAATATTAGTTTAAGTATCAGAGAAC
>NW_017181204.1:0-535 GCF_001652005.2 Ceratina calcarata
GATCGTGGACTTCGAAATTCTAGAGGAATTCCACGAGTTATCGGTAAACGTTTGAGAATTCCAAGTTCGTTCCTGCGCTCGCCCGTGCGTGCATACTTTAATCTCGTCTCGTGTCGCTCGCGTTATCGTTTCCTTTGCTCGAACCCGAACATTTTTACGCGCGAATGAGTCGTACGAACGACACTGATTTTCAGACTCGATAGCGACACGAAATGTCAAAGAAATTAACTGCCTTTGAAGAACTGGATGGAAAGTGCATAAATTTTGGAACAAGAGAATGAACTTCAATCTCATGTTACAACATGGAGTCTTGAAAACAATATTTTTTATCTACAGTTAAGAGTAACAGTGAATGCGTATTATACTTAAAATTTGCATGTACTCTTATGGTAATCAGTAATAATCAGTAACCTAAAGAAAACTTTCTTGTATTTGCCATGTCAGGTCATGCGCGAAGTTAGAAGAAACAACTGGCTTTAGGAAATACAAGCCTAAAAAGTCTGGAATTCTTGACGCTTTTTAGAATATATATCGA
>NW_017181205.1:0-535 GCF_001652005.2 Ceratina calcarata
ATTAATTAATGTAAGCCACTGTTCATTAATCTTGGAACATTTTCTCTTACAATTCAACGAATTCCCTGAAGTCTGTGAATCAATACTCGACGTCCCGAGAATCTAGGACCGTCGCAGCTTGGAAGGTGGTGGGGATGTCAGTGAACTCCCTCTACACAAAAACTGAACTGTGTCCAGTCCTAGACTTTCGAGACTGCGATACACATTTCGAAATTAAATCCGATTATGATAATTATTAATTTGGAGTATTTGTGGTTGTTCTGAGATCGATGAATGGTTGAATAAGAAGCTCCTGTAGAGCCGATTGAAGCCCCACCATTGTCGGTTGATTATTTTTATTAAGTTTTGTATTAAACGATTCTCTCGGTGCCTTATTACCACCGAGGAACCACGTTCTACCAGCTCTGCGATTCGATCGTACATATTATACGTCCTTTTCCTATTTTTTTTTTTCTCCGTCCCTATTTACCTTCCCCCCCCAAAAAAATGCGAATTATTGTACGTAAACTCAACTACTGTAAGGAGTTTTTGTCAG
>NW_017181206.1:0-6884 GCF_001652005.2 Ceratina calcarata
AGTGAATAGCCAATCAGCCGCAAGCAGCAAACCACCCGCAGCGACGAAAACCAAACCTGGTAAAGTCAATGGGAAGAAGAATATTGAAGAGCTAAAGAAGAAAACAAAGTGTGCAATTTGCAACCAAAAGGTCATTGGGCGAGAGAGTGTCCTAATAAGAAAATCAATGATGAACAGCAGATATCGTACACAGCATCAGCAAATATAAGTGATATAAGTGCATTTTATTCGAAAACAGCAGATAGTGATACTGATATTTGGCTAAAATACTCAGGTGCAAGCACGCACATGACGTTCAGGAGAGATTTTTTTTCTTCACTGAATCTTCTGAGTGAACCAATGTATGTAAAAATAGCTGATGATAAAGTTTTGCTTGCAGCAGAATCAGGCACAGTCGTCATTAAAGAACGCGTGAATGGAAAATGCATCGAAAAAGAAATGCAAAATGTGCTTTTCGTGCCAGAGCTGCGAAGAAATTTATTCTCGATTGTCACAATTAATGACAAAAAGTACTCATTTCATGCATATGAAAAGTACTGTGAAGTGCGCAATAAGAATGGTGAATTAACATCAAGAGGAGTACGACATGGAAGACTCTTCAAAATGCTTTTTGAAGTGAAGATGCCGGTGCAGTGCAATGTGGCCGAATCCAAGCAAAGTGCACTAAAGCTGTGGCACGAGCGAATGGGACATATAAATGTGCGGGCCGTATTGAACACAAGCAAAGTGTTGGGGGATAAAAATTTAATGTTGGAGAAAGATGACGATTTCCTGTGTGAGGCATGCATAAGGGGCAAGCAAACTCGTAAGTCCCATCCACCAGTAAAGCACGAAAATAATTTTCAGTCCGGGGAGAAAATTCATACGGATGTGTGCGGTCCGATCAACATTGAATCACCGCGAGGCTCGCGTTATTTCTTACTTTTCAAAGACGAGTGCACGAGTTTTAGAAAAGTTTATTTTTTGAGGCACAAATCCGAAGTTTTCGAACGATTTAAAGACTTTCAGAGTTTTGTGCACACTCAAACCGGCAACAAGATTAAAGTGCTGCGCTCTGATAACGGTCGGGAGTATACATCCGAGGAATTTCGTAAGCACACGACGAATGCAGGTATCATTCACGAATTCTCTTTACCTTATATTCATGAGCAGTATGGCCGTGCCGAGCGAGAGATGCGGACCATTGTAGAGAGTGCGGGATCGATGCTTATAAGCAGCGGAGTAGATTTAAAACTTTGGCTCGAAGCTATCAGTACAGCTTGTTATGTCCTAAATAGAGTTGCTATGCAAGGTCGAGACAAAACTCCGCATGAAAATTGGTTTAATCGCAAACCAGAGATTGAGCATCTTCGCATTTTTGGTACAGATGCCTTTTTGAATATACCAAAAGAAAAGCGGAAGAAGCTCCAGTCGAAAAGCAAAAAGTTAATTTTTGTTGGCTACGAAGATGATTCGAAAAATTACAGACTCTGGGATAACGAAGCAGGGGTAATTCATGTCACCAGCGACGTAGACTTCAATGAAAAAAGCCACAGGAGTGCAGAAGAACAAGCAGAAGTCTATCGTTGTAAACTTGATTTTTTCGGGGAAGAAGAACGTGAAGTCCAAGATGCAAATGACAAAGAGGCAATTGATCATCCAGCTGATGATATCGCAGCTCCTAATCAACAGGCTGTTGATGAAGTAGGAGGAGAAAATCAACAAATTGGTGATCCAGGGAATGCCGACATTCCGTTACCACCTGAACCACGACGCCTTCGCAACAGAGCACAACTAAGCGTCATAGATCGCTATGGAAATCCGATAGCGTACGTTGCGGATACCATACCGACGACATATGCTGAGGCAATGTCTAGCCCAGATGCAGCAAAATGGAAGAAGGCTATTGGAGAAGAAGTAGACGCGCTCCTTAAAAATCAAACGTGGACCTTGGAAAAATTACCAAAAGGTAAACGGGTAATCGGGAGCAAATGGGTATTTGCTATCAAGAGGAACTCCCACGACGATAGCATTAGATATAAAGCACGTCTCGTTGCTAAAGGCTACGCACAACGAGAGGGCATAGATTTTTTTGATACGTTTGCACCAGTCGTGCGCTATGAATCTATTCGGATACTGCTGGCAATTGCTGCGAAAGAAGATTTAGAGATTGAACAGTTCGACGTAAAGACAGCTTTTCTTTACGGTGATCTGCAAGAGGAGATCTATTTGCAACAACCCGAAGGCTACGCTACCGAAGAAAATGAAGATCTTGTCTGCAGATTACAACGAAGTCTTTACGGCCTAAAGCAGTCTCCACGTTGCTGGAATGAGAAGTTTGTCGGATTCCTGAAGAAGTTCAATTTCGAGAGTATCGAAAGTGATAAGTGCGTGTTCATCGGTGAAGTGAAAAGCTTTAGAGTTTACTTAGCTCTGTATGTCGATGACGGATTAGTGATCTGTAAAAGTCAAGATGCTATTGACATTTTACTGAATTGTTTAAAAAATCAGTTTCAAATAACTGTAAACGAGGTGAACGAGTATGTTGGCATGGAAATCAAGCGTGATCGTCCAAATCGCATAATTAAGATTAGCCAATCTAAATATATTGACAAAATCATAAGTAAATTTGGTATGGACGCTGCCAATGCCGTCAGTATTCCTGCGGAGCCGGGTGCAGTTTTAAGTAAGAGTACGAATGCGTGTAAATCGAATGAGTGTATATTGTACCGCGAAGCAGTCGGTTCACTCTTGTTTGCTGCTAAAGTATGTCGACCAGATATTGAGTATGCAGTGAACTATGCGAGTCAGTTTTTAAATGCGTTTGGCTCAGAACACTGGAAAGCTGTAAAAAGGATCATTCGATATTTAATTGGCACGCGTGATTTTGGTATAATATTTGAAAACAGTAAGAGTACAGAAATTTGCGGTTATGCTGATGCAGATTACGCGGGGTGCTTAGAGACGCGAAAATCGCGAAGTGGCTTTGTATTCTTATTGAATGGTGGACCAATCAGCTGGTCCAGTCAACGACAAAATATAGTATCGACATCAACAGCAGAAGCTGAATACATCGCATTATCGCACGGAACGAAAGAAGCTATCTGGCTGCGTCGGATACTAAGAGAATTACAGGTTCCTTGCAACTCGATTCCTATATTAGTTGACAATCAATCAGCCATAAAATTAGCAAACAATTCAGAATTTCATAAGAGATCAAAACATATTGATGTTAGATTTCATTTCGTTCGCGACGTGATAAAGCGTGAAGAAATCGAGATTAGTTACATACAATCCAAGCTACAACTAGCTGATATTTTTACATTTGGTACAGGCTCTGCGGTTTATTTATCAATCCTGATAAGTAAAAGACTCTACACAACCTGACCATTTCTTCTTGGAATCCCGGTCGCGATCAACGAATGTTCGATACCTTCCGTCCGACAGTACTCCTCGAATTCTTTCGACGTGAAAGCAGAGCCTCGGTCCGAAATTATTCTTCTCGGATTGCCGAAAACAATCGACTGTTTTCGTAGACGTTCAATTACCTCGGCAGCAGTTGTTGATTTTGTCGCATACAGCCAAATGAATTTTGAGAAGGTGTCCACTACGGCGAAGATGTAACTCTTCTTTGTCGACGCTAATGGACCTAGATGATCTATGTGAAATGTATCTAACGGTACACTTCCTTTCTCGATGGGGTTGAGAAGACACTCTTTCTTCCCTTGTCGTCGCTCTGCCAAAATGCACGAAATACAATTCCGCACAACTTTCTCGACTTTCGATCGTAATCCAGGTATCCAATAGTCATTTTTTACCATCGTCTCTGTCTTACTGACTGCAAAGTGACCTCATGTGCCCGTCGAATTATTTGCAACTGCATTGCCTTTGGGACAACTAGCTGCATCTCGTCGCCAATGTCCTTATACAGGAGTCCACCTCGTACAACGTAACCGTCAAGCTCGCCTCGCCGTGCGTCATCCAACTTCTTGTTTATATCGTCGTCTTCTCGTTGTGCTCTTTTGAATCGCGCGGTTAACCCTTCTTCACACTCGTCAATTGTCAAGCACGACAACAGTGGATTACGGCTCAAAGCGTCCACATGCATCATACTCTTACCTGGTCGGTGTTCGATGGTGTATCGGAATTCCTCCAATAACAGAGCCCACCGAGCCACTCGTACGCAAAGATCTTTCTTTATTCATTGTCAGGGTGAATGCGCGGCAATCCGTCACGATTTTAAATGATATACCGAGCAAATACACACGAAATCGCTTCAACGCCTTGATAATCGCTGTTTGAAAAACGGCGTTTTAAAATTAAAAGAAAGGTTTACGGAGTTTTCTCGGCCTTATCGAATTAAATTTTAATAAAGCGTTAGATTTCGAATTGCTCTAGTATAAGAAACGGTGCGACGTTTCTTACACCGATGAGTCAATGCGAGCCGTACGGAGGAAAAAAATAACAACACCGTCTGCCGGCCGGAATCACCGGTAACGAGAATTCGCATTCGAATTCTCGGAACAGGTGTTCTGGCTCTAAGAAGAATATATAATAGAAAAGGACAGACTAATTCGTCGAGGACGCCGCATAGCGGAGGATTAGTTTTCCTTGACGGACAAGCGGAGCTCCGCGGCCTGTCAGCACATAGCAGTCATAGGGAACACATCGGACGATTTCGATACCGATTCCATTGTTCCGCAAATAATTTACATACTCTCAATTAACAGGAAAGGACGAGGCATAGACTGTCATACAGTTCCTCGCAACCCTTTCAATTTCTGCAAGCGAATCGAAAGATATTCCTTTCGATTCGTCATTACGTTGCCCCCGCACTGATTTCATAGTGTATCAACACGAAGCAATCGCCGGCAGTGTCGGCGGTTGAATAAACAATTGTATATAAAAGGATTAATACTTTTATTTCATTTGAACCTGCTTCCCTCTTTTCCGGTACCAGCTAAATTTTGTTTAGGCTAAATCTCCAAACAATCGCCAATACTTCCAGCTCGTAACTCGTGTATTTTTCTTCGGCTGGTGTTGTCTTACCGCTCGCGTAGTACACTGGATGTAACAACTGATCTTCGCTGTCTCGCTGCAATAGAATTGCTCCGTAGCCATACATCTACGCGTCAGTATGCAATTCTGTATCCGCCCCTACTCGATATAAGCTCAATACCGGTCGCTCACTCAACAGAATCTTCAATCGCGTAAATGCGTCTCTCTCGACCGATCCGAAGCTAAACGTTACGTTCGCTCGCAAAAGGTTCGACAACGGTCGCGCAATCGTCGAGGAACCCGGAATAAATTTTCTAAAATATCCGGTTAGCCCAAGAAACGCTTGGATTTGACGTACATTCGTCGGTTCGGGAAAGCGTCGCACTGCTTCCGTCTTATGCTCAGAGGATTCAGGTCGGACAGAACCGTTTTCGATCGTGTGTCCAAGGAATTCGACTCTTCTTTGCAAAAAGCAGCACTTTTCCCAATTAATTATCAGGCCGGCTTTACTCGCTGTTTCAAGCACCGTCTCGAGGTTTTTTAACCCGCTTTCGTCATCATTGGAATGAACAATGAGATCGTCCATATACACTAACACGTCTCGAACTAGCTCTCGAAAGATCGCGTTTACATATCTCTGAAAAACTGAAGGAGAATTGCAGAGACCGAACGGCACTCGCAAAAATTCATACTGTCCATCGGGTACAATAAACGATGTATATTTCACGCTCGAATCGTCCATACGCACGTGGAAAAACCCATTTTCCAAGTCGAGTGTACTAAAAATCTTAACGCTCTGCAACTGATCTAAGTGATCCTCTATTAACGGCAACGGATAACGATCTCGGATTATTTTTCTATTCAGAAGCCGATAGTCAACGCATAACCTATATGAACCGTTTTTCTTCTTCGCCAAGACCACAGGACTCGCATAGTCGGAATTAGAGGGTCGAACTATTCCCCGCCTCTCCCATTCCTCGATCTGCGCGTTTACTATGCTTTTCTCCGATGGCAATAGTCGCCTCGCTTTTTTCGGACGATCCGTATTTCACCTTGTTTTACATGAATTTCGACAGTATCGAGGTCCACCATTCTTAGGTCCACCGTTCCTTTTCGCACACTTTGAGGCGACATGCCCGTGCTCGCCACACTCGAAACATTTCGCACCCAATTCCTTCGTTGGACACGCTGCACTAACGTGGTCACGCATGCCACAATTATAGCAGCGTCTCGTCGTCGTCGTCTTCTTCGCTCCGTCACTCGACTCACTCTTGCCGTCCTTCTCTCGTTCAGCCCTCGCTGGTCCGCTGCCTCGTTTATCCGGTCGACTCGAGTATGTCGCGCCGCGATCTCGTAGCGTAATTTTCTCAAACGCTCCTAGGAGAGAATCCGTCGTATCAAATCGTTGCATACGTGCCTGATCACGCAGTGTACTGTCTGGTATTCCGTCGATGACATAGTCCATCATCTCGTCGTTGTCGATTGGTACACGATTTCAGAGCTTGTGCATGCTAGTAGAAGTCCGGATTTACGACCCGAACTTCCGCGTACAGTCACAGTGGTTGTGCGTGCAATTGCAAGCGGCGTAACGCGAGTACTGTTTCGGCATACCGTAATCCAGTACGAAAAATAAGGGCAAAAAAGGAAAGAGTATTCTCTTTCGCATAATTCTTCACAGTCCGCGGCTGTTATTCAGTCGTTAATTTAAATTAATCGAAGCGTTTGCTGTTCTGTTTGTCTACAGGAACAGACGATAATCGCTCGGCCGTCGCAATCGAGCCAACCAACATTATACCTATAATATTTGGTATAGTGTACCAACACGAAGCAATCGCCGGCAGTGTCGGCGGTTGAATAAACAATTGTATATAAAAGGATTAATACTTTTATTTCATTTAAACCTGCTT
>NW_017181206.1:8782-11835 GCF_001652005.2 Ceratina calcarata
TTCGCCCTTTGTTCCCGTCGATGGCAACTTTCTTGCCTTCGCCTTCTCTCGCAGTTCGGCCACTGTGTAATCACTTGGTTCCGGCATCGTTACCGATATTCAAATTAAACGCGATCACGTTTATACTTCGTCGTCTTGCAACTACACAAACGCGTCTTTTCGTCTCGACGTGTTCGAACGTGTCTGAACGTGTTTGAACGTGCACGCCTCGCGATTGTTCTTTTCGTCGTTCACGGACAAATATATATGTATCGAGTTTTTTCTACGTCGTACTCGATATTCGTCGTTGTTACGTCGTTTATTCGTCTTCCTCGCAAACGCACACAATGCCCCGTCTAGGCACTCGTACGTCTCACGATCATCGTCCTCGTGTTAAGTCGACACGTCGTACTCGCGGCGTCTTTTCCCTGTTTCATCACGGATGATCCCCGAAACTCACGAACTTCTCATTTATATCCCGGATGAGCCCCTAAAGTTGTAGTGTTTTTATTGTGTAAATGTAGATCGGGAGTATGTATTCAGGAGAAATCAATTACGGGAATTACAAAGATTGGAACGCTCGAGTACGCACGTCTTACGTTTTTCGGTAACTGTCGTCAACTGCCTCTTTTTCGCGAGTATCTTGTTTTATCGCGTCGCAGCTCGCGAACCAAATCGGCAACGTAGCGCTAACATCGGTATCGCCTGCTTGCAATGATCTAGCGCGCGTAATTCGAAAAAATCCCGCTACCTACAAGACTTACCCATTTATCCGCAGGTGCACCTGCTCCGAGGAAGAATGGGCCACGATCAATGGGTCAGCGTACCGATCCTTGCCGCTCGCAGGTAGAACAGATGGTCGATCACAGCTGATGTCAAGCACAGGTCAAGAAACTATCATTGCAACTTACGTTGGACACTTTACATTCGCGTACTTCGACTTTTCCCGTTATACTCGAATATGAACCTCCGCCATCACTTTTAAATTCGCGCATTTCGACTTTTCCCGTTACACTCGAATATGAAACTCCGCGATCACTGGAAGTTTGGAAGTTTGGGAAAGGATGAGGGTTCAAGAATTGTTCCCAGTTTTATTAATTGGTGGCCCCGAAAGGGGCCGTTTGAAATCACAGGTACGGCTCTACATGTCCTTCTTGGGCATCCAAGCACGCGTGTGCCCTCTTCTTTATGTTTTCCTGTACGCGGAGCAGCATCGCATGCGTAACGGATCGTGCTGCCGTGAAGATTTTTTCAATCAGGTGCTCTCTGTTTGAACCGGCTGCCGATACACGTGGTTCTGTAATGATTGAAGCAAACATAAAAATTTAATTGTATGCGAATTGAGTTACACATTCTTAATACGATACAATTAACTTACCTTCACGTGGCCCCAGAAGAAACAATCAAGCGAGTTCATGTCAGGTGTCCGTGGAGGCCACGCGACAGGACCGCCGCGGACAATCCACCTTTTGTAGAAGGTTTTATTCAAGTGTACGCGGATACTTGCGGCGTAGTTCGGGGGTGCCCCATCCTGCTGGATGTACAAGTTCCTCCGGGTCTCAAGTGGAATTTCTTCGAAGAGACCCGGAAGAACACCCCGCAGGAATATTTCGTACGTTGGGCCGTCAAGTCTGTCAGGCAGAATGTACGGCCCAACTACGAATTTGGCGCAAATGCCGGCCCATTCATCGACCAACGGTACTATTCAGCGCGTTGCCGCATCGCGTGAGGATTCTCGTCAGTTCAGACGTGTGCATTGTGGACATTGAAGCATCCTTCTCTTGTGAAAAGGGCCTCGTTTGTCCACAACACGGTAGGAAAGACGGATCTTCCCCAACAGCCACGTGGAATATGCCACCCGCGTGACGTCGTCTCCTGACACCATCAAATACATTTTCTGGTAATGAAACGGATGCATTTCTGCATCGTGCAGTATTCTGTGTACACTGGTGGTGCTTACTCTGAAACAAAAAATAATTACACATTATTACGTAACATTGATGTCACATGTACAATCTTCACCAGTTTTAAATAAATTGATATTTATCCAGTTTCGCGGCTGACTTCTCTGATGCTGGCAGTCGGATACACATCGAACTGTCCGAGGACACGGTCAGACACAGCCGTGGAAAGTCGGGTGCATTGTCCCGAATCAATGTAATTTGGGTGTACCATACCCGTCGTAAAGAAGCACGACGCCAACCGTCGGAAGAATTGGGCGTTCGGTGCTCTTCAATGTGGATACCGCTCCGTGTATCGGCGAACAGCCATCTCCGCATTCCCGTCACAATTTGCGTATGTCCAGAAGAGTTGGTAGTACTCTGCGTTCGTAATCGTACGTTCGTCCATCGTGGCAGTGGACTGAGCGTTTACTTTTTTCCACGTGTTCTTCGGGAAAATCGGAACCCCACTCACATGTCAAAATTCGTTTGTAGAAATGTTTAAAGTGACTTACAGTTTCCAGGTGTGTAAGCCTGCATTGTTCTTTTCCGTGCGCAAACCTTTCTCGCCATAAATGGTATGGGAAAACTTTTAGTAGGCAATTTATCTGGTCCCTTAAAAAGTACGTGACCACTGACAACAAGTCCCTTGAACGCAGTAAAAGATTTTCTGCGGCAATTGGTAAAAATAACGGCCGATGCCTAGTTTATCCGCGAGTCCTACATGTGGCATCCGGCAATTTGAAAATAACAGTGCCATATTTCACTTCGAAGGTAATGACAACTGTCATGGAACGGTTGCATTTTTCTTCAATTTGTACTCCTTATTCTCTTGTAATATCTTTCAATAATTATCATTTTATAACACGTTCAATATTATTTACTTGGTCATTTACTTCACATACTTATTAATTCAGTTGACAAGAACATAATGTAACAATAAATAATTACATTATACAAGGAAACAATATTCAAATTAGTTCAATATTTAAATTTATATTTGGATATTGTGAAATTATTCAAATTAATTGAGATTTGAAATAAGAATGGGAACTTATTATCTAAACTCATCGGAAATCGATTCAAAAGTTGTTTAAAATCACCCCAGCTCCTTCCCATTTTGAGGCCTAACAC
>NW_017181206.1:13677-14288 GCF_001652005.2 Ceratina calcarata
ATTCAATATCCTATTCGTAAAATTTGTTTGCTTATTCAAATACAGGTAACCCTCCTATAACACGGTAGATAGGTTCCTAGAAAATGCCGTGTTGTGTGAAACCGTGTTGTATGAGACCCAGAGCCAGTACAAAAACGGGGGTTATGTTCCGAAAACTTGTTAAAAACCATTTTCTTTTTTTAATTCTACATAAACAACTTACCAACCATAAACACTCACTGAGATATAAATTACTTGTTTTGATTCAAATATACTTAATTGCATCTATAATTGAGCTCTAACTTTATGTAATGTGTAATTTTAGTTACTGGAACATAAAAGCAATGCCTCACCTGGATCAACCAGTTTTAACATAACGCCACCGTTAAGCTTAATGTCTTAAAGACGAAAAAGTTATTCTTTAACACACCGCGGCTCGACGCAGACTGCCGACCAGCAGCGTCAGACACTTTTGTTTTCAGGCCACGGAGATGAAAAGAAATAATTTCCGCAACGCTCACTGAGATAGAAATGTATACATCTCAGTGGCAACATTGTACCTTTAAGACGGCAAGCTTCGCCGCGGCTGTAGAAGTACAGTACTTTACAAAGGTTTTTGCAATTTTCTTATC
>NW_017181207.1:0-535 GCF_001652005.2 Ceratina calcarata
AATATACTTTTACATAATCTTTCTTTAATAATAAATATTTATTGTACAAAATGTATAGTATTAAACAAAAGAGTTGATAGAAAGCAGTATGGTATTTGGCGTATGCATTTCATTATTTTGATTCATTCATCTCCTCTTATTGCTCTATACTTGGCTAATTCAGTTGGAAATACTCGGGTTAGCTCTACAAGCATGTTCGCTTTAAATTTTCTATAGGCATCGATCTTCCCTTTTACTTGTTCATTTTTAGTTAGTGCCTTTTCTATGCAATCCTTAGTATACAATTGTGGATTTCTTCCTTGGTCGATGTAACTGAAATATGATAACTTTGTATTTTCTTGTTGCAGCTACTAAAATTATTTGTCATTCTTGATATACTTACTCAAACACCTCCAAGGGTACATGAACTTCTTGTACTTGAGACTTAAGTTTATCAATTTCTTGTAAGCCATTTACTAAACCTTGACTAAAACATAATACTATTAGTATTATTACATTTTTAATACTACACTATCAGTATCTAAGATAAGCACTA
>NW_017181208.1:0-535 GCF_001652005.2 Ceratina calcarata
CCCGAGTATCCCTCAGAATTAAGCTTACCAACTAGTTTTTCAGGTAGTTTCCGTTAAAATACACCTTCTGCAAGAGTTCCCAAGAGGCATTCATTCTTGTTTTATACATATGTTTGATACAAGTCGACTTATAACCGTTTAAGCCGAATGTACCTTGAAAGGGCACACATCCCCAAGTATCCCTCAGAATTCCGCTTACCAACTGGTTTTTCGGGTATTTTTCGTTTAAATACACCTTCATCAAGGGTTCTCAAGAGGTGTTCATTCTTGGTTTATATATATGTGTGAGATACAACTCGGCTTATATGCGTTAAAGCCGAATGTACATTGAAATGTCGCCTATATCCCAAAGTATCACTCAGAATTCCGCTTACCAACTGGTTTTTCGGGTACTTTTCGTTGAAATACACATTCGTCTAGGGTTCTCAAGAGGCATTCATTCTTGTTTGATACATACGTGGGATACAAGTCAACTTATAACCGTTTAAGCCGAATGTACCTTGAAAGGGCGCTTATATCCTCAATTATCCCACAG
>NW_017181209.1:0-535 GCF_001652005.2 Ceratina calcarata
ATGTGGAATGTTACCTGAAAACATTGAAAGATAAATTGACCGACCCTCCAAAAGTTTATGGCACTCCGCAAGAAATCGATACTTACCTAGAACACGTGACGAGCGCGATAACGAACGCGGCAAACGAAGCATTGATCTGTAAAACAAAAGGTTTTCATGGTAAACTCCCATGGTGGAATACAAGCCTGCAAAAGTTGGATGAAAGATGTAAAAAGCTAAAGAAAAGAGCTCGTAGAACGAACAGAACAAGTGACAAGAGGAAGCTGCGCAGAGCAGAATTGAAATTAGGCAAAATGATTCGAGAGGCAAAAAAGAAATCGAAAAGAGACGCTTTTGCAAGGGACTGAAAAAACTGCAAGATATAGCGAGAATAAACAGGGTCCTTGACAGAGTCGACCAAAACAGTTTAGGATTGTTAACAAAGAGAGACGGTACACTGACTAATAATATCAGAGAAACGCTCCAAGTTTTGATTGCAGAACATTTCCCGGGGGCAATAAATGACACAGGCACCGAACAAAGGTCAAACGAGGAA
>NW_017181210.1:0-535 GCF_001652005.2 Ceratina calcarata
GAGGCGCATGTTACACATGCGAATCCCTCCGACTTACGCGTATTTTTAACACAAGCACTTATCAAAAAATAATGTTGAGATTCAGAAATTCTTCCCTAATAAAACAGTTAAACAGATTAGTGATAAAAGACGAGGTTTAAAGACATCTAGCACATCAACAAACGAGGATAATGAAGATCTCATGGAAGAGCCAGACGCTGAAGTAATAGAAGAAATTACAGACGAAGCTGAAGGCCCAATCCTCCACACGCCATTGGCATTACAAAATGACTACATCGATATGATAATATTAAGGAATATGTACAAATAATTATCAACTCATGGGAAGAACCAAACAGTTTACAAACGGATTTTAGAAATCTTTGGCATATAGTTGTACATACGGGAGATACCAAAATTATTGCTGAAGCTATCGACCATTCTATCATGAATTCATTGACAAATTTTATGCTGAAAAAAAGTAAGCCAACGCAGGAGTGGAACACCGAGGAGATACTTATAAAGAGTGGCAGCCTTATGGGACTTGGTGTCGCAC
>NW_017181211.1:0-535 GCF_001652005.2 Ceratina calcarata
AGCAAGTGCGTCAGTATTTTTATTGCATATTTCCTCGATTCTATTTCCTATTATCGTTTCAAACACCTTGCTTAGATCGTCTATATAACTGATTGGTCTGTATGCAGAGGGATCGTCCGGAGGCTTCCCAGGCTTGTTTAGTAGGATTAATTTCTGTCTTCCAGCTTACTGGAAATTTTCGTAGCTTAAGACAGTTGTTAAAGATCCCTCTAATTCGGGATTCCGACGTTTCGGCGGTCAGGCTTATAACCTGGGCGGGAATGCCTTTTGCGCCAGGAGCAGCTTTTTTCCTTTTCATTTTTATAATGCTATTTTGTATTTCCTCAGGTGAGATCTCCCATTCGTCGTGCCAATCACCCGTTGGTCTTAGTGGCGTCCATTGAGGGCTTTCTGGGAAGAGAGAGTCTACAATCTTCTTCAGCAAATCCGGGTTCATGCTTTCCGTTGCGACTGGACTTCCACTGTCTCTCAATTTTTTCATCCATTTGTACGGCTTGCCCCATGGATCTTCGTCCAATGTTTGGAGTAGGTTTTT
>NW_017181212.1:0-535 GCF_001652005.2 Ceratina calcarata
CGTCGACATTGGCTTACGAAATGCCCCTTCCTTCTTTCTATAGACCCACCGAGGTTTCTTCATGAAAAATGTGAAGTTGGAAGTTATTCTCAAGTTTTCGTTTGAAATATCGGGACGATATGATTTGCCAGTGCAATAGTGCAGAGTTAAGTGTTTAGTAATTAGAAAACCAAATGGAACCATTCTCAACATCAACTGGAGCAATCGGAGCCATCGTGGAACCAACGAGGAATAGGAAAGTATTTGAATGTTCATGGTTGAAATTAGATTTACTTAAAGACTGGTACTGAAAGTAATGAAAAAGCTTTCTGCTCAGTTTGCAATATACGTTTGTCATGTGGAAAATCGGATTTACTTAGACACGCGAAAGCCCGGAAACACGTCAACAATGCGACGTTCGTTACAAAAAGATGTAATGTTATTTCACCTACAACTTATTCACTACCAAAGCTATATTGCAATAGTACAGAGGACCATAATATTAAAGTAAAATTAGCAGAAATAAAATTAGCGGCCTTTTACGCGGAACACAATA
>NW_017181213.1:0-535 GCF_001652005.2 Ceratina calcarata
ATATATATAAGCGGGCGACCTGCAGGTTGCTCCTTCGGGAGGGAGGACACGCTGCAGTGTGAAAGTCGTAGGTAAAAATGAGCGACGGGAGGACTTCCGAGCGTGGAGAAAATTTTCTTCCTCGACGGGTCAGGAAAACCGGTACGAAAACCGGAAAACATTCTCCATACACTATCTTGTCCAAGAGAATCTCCAAGTATTCGCTTGAAAGTATAAAATTTCGCCGATCGATGCCAGCCACTGATTTTTAGAATTAATTTAAGAAACGAATATCCGATTCGAAATTAAAGAACTAAAAAAAGGTTCAACGAATTCACGGGAGAAAATAGCTACGGAAAATTCGATAAAACTGCAATGTCCTCGCGTGATCCAGAGTCGTCGTGCGCGGAGGAGGAGGAGGATCAAACGTGAAGCGAAAATTCGTTCGCAGATTTTTAGCAGTAATTTCACGTTTCAAAATAGCTGTTCACCAACTAAATATGTAATTTAAACCGAGAATAATCTTCACGCTAAATTGTACCAACAGAATTACTCC
>NW_017181214.1:0-535 GCF_001652005.2 Ceratina calcarata
GGTTTCTAATTGAGCAGTAGGCGCATTTTATATTGCCACTTAGTGGCATTTCAATGGTTTGTTCCATCTCATTGTCCATTTGTAAGCCGGTTTCGTCAACGATAGCCCCCTCCTGGTTGGCGGACAAGTCCGCCTCAGAGGCTCCGGGGCCGGGAGCCTCCGCATCCGAGGCCGTTTCGTCATCACTCTCCATTTTTGTTTGTAATTGTGAGATCTGTATTCAAATCCCGACTGTTATCAATTCGTGTACCAGTTCGTTGCCAATTCGTCGTTTATCCGTCATCAAGAGTAGAGATTCTGATCCGAGACCCACTATTCCTCTATTCTTTTAGTCTTTAGTGGTCTAAGACCATCTGCACATTGTGCTCGCCCCACAAGCTACATACACTTATTTGGAACTTCACGGCTCCCTGTACCGTTATGTTATTATTTAGGCACTAAGTGCCTTCTTCATTACTTCTCTTCCCGTATCAGATCTCTACCCTAGCTAGGAAAGGTGGGGTCGCTGCTCCCCAAACTATGTCCCCGCGGCGTG
>NW_017181215.1:0-535 GCF_001652005.2 Ceratina calcarata
CCTATACGGGTGTTAGAGTCACGGGTAGAGCCCGCTATCATTTGGATAGCGGTGTTTACTAGAGCCACGGCCCGCTTCACGGGTGCTAAATCGAGTCGAGAAAGATCTGGCAGTGGCCAGATCCCGCGTCGCGTAGTTATAACAGTAGTAGAGTCTAAGTTAGGTTAAGTACGCGTACCGTGCCAGAGTCAAAAGCGTGATCCCGCCTTCTCCTTCGCGTAACCCGACTAGCTATAGTTCGCGCCGTAGAATATAGCCCGCGTAGTTATAATTCATTCGAGCTACCTTGTATAGATCCACGTAGAGTTAAGACCGTTTTGCTTTATTGTAGATGCCCCACGGAAAGCCAGCGCCATCGTCCAACATTTAATAAATAATAATGTGTATGTAATTCGTCTCGTTCATTTAACAACCCCCCTTTAGTCTTAAGTCGCGTACCCCGGACGAGTGATCGGCACCACCACGGTACCTATCGGTAGCTCGGACGAAGCGCGGAGATTTTTTAACTCCTCGTCGGATTTCTGAGCTTCAGCGA
>NW_017181217.1:0-2812 GCF_001652005.2 Ceratina calcarata
TAGAAAGAAGCTTGATTCAATTTTCATACAAGCTTAACAAGACTGCTAGTGCCAATATTTTTGAACGTTAAACACTGTGACATTAGAATTTATTTAGGGACATAATTTAGTTTATGAAAACACGTAAACATATCAGAGGTCCGTTCGAGTCGTGTAATTTGCCGTCGGCTTTTATTTAAGACCGCTTGGGAAAGATTGTTGGAAAATTACGAACGATCAAATAGACATAATTTGAAAGAGAGACACAGAACGCAGTTGTAACATCGTGCACAACAGTTTACCTGTACGTCCGTTGCTCTAATTTTAGACCGTGCGTGATCCGGTCCGGCACCAGGGAAGTGCACAACAAATTGGAGAAAAATCGGAGAGCGCATTTGAAAGAATGCTTCGAGCTGCTGAAGAGGCAGCTGCCGTCCCAAGAGGAGAAAAAATCGTCGAATCTTTCGATCCTCCACGCCGCAATTAGGCATATACAGGTATTTAACGATACTTCTATTAAAGTCACTTCTGGCTTTCGTAAATGCTCGTTTCTTTCGACGTAATTAATCACTTCGTTAACAGTCGTTAATCGTCTCTCGCTTTGCCACGTCTCTCGACTAATTCACCTGTAAATTCATGGTGAGACTGACTAAATCGACGACAGTCTGATGTTTAATTCTTCACGGGAACGATCGGAGGGGCATGTCTAATTTTTTTTCTTCGTAAAACTTAAAACGAGTTGTGTAACGGATATTAACTTCACGTGCAACGACCACGGAGAATCGTGCGTCCCCGCGAAGGTCGACCACACCTCCTCCTTTCCCTTCTTTCACGATTCGACTCTCCCTGTACGAACGGCCGTTTGGCCCCTGCAATTCTCCACTCGTGCCTCCTATATCCATTTCCCTCTGCGTTCGCTCCCTGTCTCTGTAATTCGTTTCGCTCGCGTCTCTCTTCCTTAATGCTTATTTGTTTCTTTTCAACGTACGTGCAAAAATCGTGCGTGTCGCATTTCTTCGCCTGCCTTCCACGCGTACGCGCTTACTTTCCCCTGCGTTTCTTGCGAAATATCGAATTTGTCTGAAAACTAGCTTAATCAATAATAAAATATTCATTTGATCAATCTGGTAATTCGTACAAACGTGTTCAAAGTTCGATCGAATTTTCCAAAGACCGATTAATTAGAAATTGATACCGGTCTCTCCCACCCCCGCAAGAGCATCTCCTCCCGTGATTATCTTCGCCTCGGGACTCCCACTCTGATGCTGGTCACGTCTCTTATCTTCTCTCCTTTCCTCCCGTTTCACTCCGTGTCCCTCCTCCTCCGTTCATCCTCATTCACCTCCCTCGTCCAGCTCGTATCCCCTCCGTTGGATCTCTCGGTCTCCCTGGGTCATCCTTCCGCCCTCTACTAAACGCGTTCGCCCTCCTTGTCTGACTCGCGTGACTCCCGTCGCGTGTGCGTACGCGACACGCTCCTCCACGTAGAAACCCGTGTACCTATATCGACTCCACGTGACTGTGCGGCCATCGGTGTCAAGCCGCGTGGCACGTACCGCGTTCGCTGCTCTCCGAACTTTTATCGGCATCTGCACAAGAGACGATTCTCTTGATGGACATCGAAATTATGCGCCTGTGTCTATAAAACATATAGTAAATATCTGTTCACGTCAGACTGTGATCTCTTCTTTTTTTCTATCGTTTTATGTAAGAGTCAGTGAACAGAAATTCTAAGATCTGGAAAATTGTTTATGTCGGACAGAAATAGACTCGGCTTACAATTTTCACTATTTATTATTATAAACGAGACCTTCAGTTCGATATCTACGAAATTCAGTCATTTTAGTGGCACAATCTAGTTAATTGTTACCTACCATGCTATATTTATAAATGCATTCCACGTATCTGCAAGGTCTGTGCATAACAACGACATATGTATAATAATAGTTAACAAGTCGGCTGTTATCAGTACGTAATTCTTCTTTCCGTTTGACGTACACAGTCAGTAATGAAAGTTGTTTTTTATGTCCCATAAAATATCGTTCGCTACCACTGCATATCGTACACTATTCTAATTCTATTATGTTATTTTCTACTTTCTTCAAAACGAAGACTCCCGTTACACGTCGTAAAACTTTTAATTAAAAGTAGTGTACTTTTCTTCTAATTTCGATATTTAATGAGTTACATACGATTATATGGCATTTTATTGATGTTGACAAAATCCGACCATTCCAGCGTCGAAATAGCCAACTTTTGGAAAAAGATTTCGTTTTTTGCCAATAACTCCCGAACGGATGGGCGTAGGAGGGCGTATTTAGGCTCATTTTGTAGGGGACGACGAGATCTACAATTTCTGTGCAAAAAGAATTCGCTAGTGCCAATAGTCAACGAGTTATTTGCAAAAAACTGTTTTTCTGTTTTTTGCCAATAACTTCGATACGGATGGACTTAGGGGGACGTATATAAAACCACTCTGTAGAGGACGACGAGATCTACAATCCCTGTGTAACAGTTTCTCGCTAGCATCAATAGTTCACGAGTAATTTGCAAAAACCTGTTTTTCTTTTTTTGCAAATAACTCGTTAACTATTGGCACTAGCGAATTCTTTTTGCACAGAAATTGTAGATCTCGTCGTCCCCTACAAAATGAGCCTAAATACGCCCCCCTACGCCCATCCGTTCGGGAGTTATTGAGGAAAAACGAAAAGTCTTTTTAAAAGTTCACAGATTCGACGGGCGAATTGCAGAATCTGAAGGCGAATTCGCCCGTCGAAATAGCGAACTTTTAAAAAGACTTTTCGTTTTTCCTCAATAACTCCCGAACGGATGG
>NW_017181217.1:3312-5775 GCF_001652005.2 Ceratina calcarata
AACAAATTCAACATGCTAGCATTGTTTAAGTATATAGCCTATACATTCTTAAACTCTGTCCTAAAAACAACATCAATGGTTCCGCTGGCGAACGTGCGTCCTACAAGAGACCCTACAGCCGGTATTGAGTCGCTGCTTATTCTTAAAATCATATTAAAAATTTGCTATCCCTGTCTATCCCATATTTCCAGTTCTCGTCTTGTACAGGGAACAGGGATTTAAGCAAATGCTTAAGACGATCTTAAGAATAAGCAACGACTCTGAATACGTGCCGTTGACGTGACGATAGTGTAGATAGACTTTAATAAACACAACGTGTGTGCAACATGATTGCTATTTACGTTCTCGAACGGTTTCAGTAATTTATCAGTAAGAAACGATACAGGATTAAAATTGCATCTATGTAGAATCTCAAAATCGTCGAATTGACAGTAAACCGGGAATTCTACTTGCAATTTCATAACGCGCAAATATGTTGCACGATCGCCGGTGCAATAATAACTTGAGGAGTACCTGCCAGGCTTCGCGAATCGTTAGACTCAAGTGTTCTATTATATGTAAGATTAATACGATCGACGTATTGCTTAATTCGAAGCTCAGATATGAAAATCTGACAATGATTTCCATGGAAATTCGATTCTCGTTATTAACGATGGATCAGAATAGAAATTTGAACGAAGTACAGACGTACTGCGATTAAGCTTCGAAGCTCTGGTGTGAGAATAGACGTAGAAGTAAACAAGTATGCATAGTTACGTACACGTGATTCATTAGATTTCGCTAGAACCAAGGATGCGTCTTCGTAATGATTTCTGTTTCTACAGACTGGAAAACAGTCCGGCAATTGACTATATAATTATATCTCAACGGTATCAGCTGTTTAACATCTAATATGTAAAAGCCGATTGAATGCAGAGATCGAATAACGATAGATGCGAAGGAAGAATAAAATGACTGGTCGATACGTCCTGGGAAATCAAGCCTCGGGTCGCAGTAGATGGGAAAGCCGTTTAATTGTATAATAGACAGTCGAGTTCACACGTAGATACTACGTAGTTACTAGCTAGCATTTTACGAGTTCCTTCTTTAATTTCTGTCATACAATAAAAAATAAAAATTGATTAGGGAATGGATTTTAATCTGCACAGTTCTTATCGATGCACCGTGTTCTGTAAAAATGCGGAGAATCGGATGTACATAGCAGGTATATGGTAGAGTGACGTGGCAGATAGAGAAGATGTAGAAGGGAGTGAAAATGTTATTTGCGTACTATATCCGAGAGCAGGGACATTGTATGCGCGAATCTTGTTGGAGGCGGTTTTACCCACGTGTTCGCGAAACGCGCTTGCGTTGCCCATGCGGCCTTCGTGCCCTCTTCACCGCCTCGTCCCCGACCTGTCTGTCTCTCCGTCTCCTTCTCGCCCTTCTCCCCTGGCTTTATTCCGTACACGAGGGACCGTCTATTTCTGTTTTGTCTTTCTCTCCGACTCTTTCGCAACACCCGCTCCCACTCCTTTCATCTATCGCTCCCCTTCCTCGTCCCTCAGCGACGGATTTAAGTAGTTTGCAAGTAGTGACGTTCGAACTTGGAGCTGATTGTTGTCTCTTCTCTATAAGAAACTTTGTCCCTTTTTCATCCCCCAAATTCTGTCCACGTCCCATTTTCAACTATGACATTGAAGAATGTGTCAATGAATAAAAATTTAGTTTACTTTGTGGAATAGAACGACTTTTACGATTTAACACGAGTTGAAGAAATCTGAGACGCTTTAAACTCGTTTCCCTTTAATTATCTCGTTTTGAAAACGTCGAATTCGTTCCCACCGCTGAGTCACTCGTTCTACCCCCGCCCGTTCCATCCCTCTGATTTGCGTTACGCTGTTCCCTTTTCATTGAACGAAGAACGTTCCCCGTTCGCAAGTTGGCGTATCCGGTCATCTCGTTTTTCCGTCTGCGTTCCTTTTCAAACCGACGCTTCCCCTGTCTCTCCCTCCTCCACTTCGTGGTGGCTACGCCACCACGTGCACACGGTATACGGTGTCTGTATCAATGCCGGTGAGCAACGCTGCCGCTCACTGTCACGTGCGTTCCTTTGCGAAACGTTTTTGCTGATGTCGAATCGAACGCTTATCACGTTTCAAGGGAAGGACGTTCCTGCGAAAGATTTTCGCCGTTCCACGTGCCGGTTCACGATGCTCCCTCCCATACTTTTGTTTAACTTTAACTTCATTAACGGGTAGAACCTTTTTTTATTAAATAATAGTAATTAATACAGTTCTGTGCACCAGAATAATAAAAAATAAAATAAGACAGGAATAATAGAATAAAACATCCAAGTAATAACAGTAATAATAAGTTAAGAAAAAACATGAAAATAATATTAATAACAACAAGAAACGTGGAGAAGTAGAAGAGTTGAGGTAGAGATCAGTCAAGGGAAGTAAGGAATTTTCCAATCGTTGC
>NW_017181217.1:5844-18963 GCF_001652005.2 Ceratina calcarata
GTTCCATTCGAATCGAGAACGTTCACGAGACGTGCCCAATCGGTTTTTTAAAATTGCCAAACAGAATATCTACGAATTCATCTCTTGGGTTCTTTAAAACCGCATACCGTCGTACATTGTATTACGGGCGGCCCGTTTGTCACGTGCGCGTTCCTTCACGCATTTTCATGCTGACGCCAAATGCGAGTCTTATCGCGTTCCGAGGGAGAGACGTCCTGAATCCGCGGGAACATCGCCTGGTGTTCGACTTGAAATATTTTCAAAACTGTTCCGAGGACGTCTTAACTAGTCTTCTCCTATTCTCCTTACTGAGATAATGCAATGCTTATCGACTTTTGCTGTTGGAGCTTCTAAATTTTTATTTATTTATAAAAGACTTTTATTATGACTTTGAAATGGCAATGATTTATTATTCGTTCCGGAGTTGCAGGAATTACAATATTTATTATTATCAATAATTTTCTTTTTTTTATAATTGTAACAATTTTGTTGCAGACGCTAAGAAAGAAGGAACGGGAATACGAGCACGAGATGGAGAGGCTCGCCAGGGAGAAGATCGCTGCTCAACAAAGATTATTAGCTCTGAAAAAAGAACTCGCTGCTACCTGGGATCACATTGATTTTAATACTCTTTTACCGGAACAGAATTCGGTGGCCGACGTGACAGCCACGAGAAGCGGTAAGCTGTTCGACGCTATTTTAATTCTATTTATATTTCTTTTTTACATAATTTTATAAAGTCGACGATGTATGAAATTTGTGTGAAACAAGAACGATTTTTTTGTACAGTTTCAGAGACCATGGAAGTCGATGTGACCGGACTGGCTCGGGGCGGCACCAGGTACAGCAGTACCAGCAGTCTGAGCAGTGCGGCTACGGCTAGTTCGCCCCAAACCCTTCAGAACACCAGCACGACTTCGAACATCCACAATCAGGTCGCCACCGCGGCTGTTGTCTGTCAGACGCAGGGTATGAACCTCGCGTCTAACTCTAGGGAGAGTCCACCCGCGAGTTCGAGTCCCGGAACGCCCGCACCTAGCATTCCCACACCGGCTCAGGTAATAATTTTTTTTTAGAAAATTTGATATTCATTAAAAGCTCAAAGCTTACGAATTCTCATTATTTTCTATAATATTTAATCGGGATTATTGATATGGTATTAGAATATGAGGTTGAAAAGAGAAAGTTCCAGGGACGATCGGATCGGCACATTCGATTGCGTGCGAAGCTGATAATCCGAAAGTCTCGAGTTCGATTCTCTCCTTCGCAATAAAAGTTTTTAAAAGAATAATTAAAATAATGTATCGTCCTTTAAATTTCACAATATAAAAAGTGTCGTGTATAAAATTCAAATGAAGCACCGAGAAGAAGCCCCTGGGCACAATCGTGCGTCTAGCGTTTGTGTGTGAAACGGTGCGAGAGTATAAGTACTGTCGTTGGACGCGTTAAGCCGATCTACGAACCTCGTAAATCGGTTTTCTAAGCAGTACGACACTTACTTTAGCGAGCATAAAAACCGAAGAAATCTAACATTTTTGGACGTGTTAAAATTTCAGGAGAAAGTCACCAGTTCGCCAACGGGCATAGTGCAACAACAGCCGCACCAGCTGCACTTGCCGATCAGCGCTCAAATACTGAATACAACCCAGGGTCTCCCTACGATCGTCCCGACGCTCCAGCACATCGGCCCGAGCCTGAGGGTGATACCCGGCGACACTAGGCAGCTTCTGGTCACTCACACCGGCGGTAACAGTGAGTCGAGGCCGCTTACGTTGGCCGTACAGAACTCGACGGATCAATCGAGGCCGCTGATCGCCGTGCAATCGAACACTGGAAGCGAGCCAAGGCCCGTGGCGTTGGTCGTTCACTCGTCCACGGCCAACGACAACCGAGTTACGTTCGTGCATTCGAACCTGTCGAACAACGACAGGCCGTTGGCTTTAGCCGTACAGTCGACCGCCAACGACGTCAGGCCGGTTACGTTCGTCCACTCGACGAACGAGGGTAGGCCGTTGGTCCTCGCCGCGCATTCCCCTGCGCTCAACGTATCCAGTGAGTAACACCTTTTTGATTTCGTAGTGACGACGTATGGTCGAGAGTACTCGCCTTGTCTCGTCTCATCAAGTCGAGTGTTTTAATTATGAATTATTCTTTTTTGTTACAGATGCTCAAACGAGGATAAGGACAGGGGACGCGCAGAGTACGCATAAAATGGTCGGTGGCGTGACGCTGGTAGGCGGAAACGGATCGGAGCTGACCAGACTTCCCGGTGGCGCTGAATTGAACATACTCCCGGCTAATGGTAATGCCTTACACTGAACAGTTTTTATTCCATTCCTGCGTTCGAAATCTCCTTCGGTTGCTAGAGCGCGATTATTTCTTATTTCTGACCGCGACCGATATTTTACTAATACTAAACTCGTCGCTACGTGGATCCACCGCATCATATTCCAAGGCCAGATCGGATTGTTTCGATTTCGCAATAAATTGGTGCTAGATCAAACTATTCCATTTGCAGAGCGATTCGTATTAAAGTGTACGAGCGGCTTTGAAAATGGTTGACAAACTTCTCGTCTCAGTTCTCAAAGAGATCAAGAGATACCCCGTGGATTTTAAGAGAAAGGGGCAACAGAATTTAACTTACCGTAGAAATTCCCATTATGGGTTGCAGGATTGACGTTGGGCCACGCAGGAGTGTCGCTTCAAACTACAACAGGTAAACCGGGCTCGACGGTGATGCAAAACGCTCCGTCCACAGATGGCATAGCCCACATCGTCGGCTCGCACACGCCCCTCTCGGGGCTGACGCCGATCGTCACCCCGATGACCGTCGTCTCTCAGGGGAACCAAGTGACCGCTCACATCCTGGCGCCGTCGAACCTCGCGGGGAAGATGATCACCACTCCTATACTGAAGTCCGTGGCGCAGATGCCGATCGTCAACGCTCAGTATATAAACACGACCACGTTGGTGAAGCCCGTGGTGGTTGTCAGTTCGCCGTCGACGTCGACGCCGCAGTCGACAACCGCCTCCAGCACGCAGCCCTCCTCGACGACTCACTCGACCGTCTGACAGAATCGAAAGAAAGCAAAGCTGGCTTGAGAAACGGCTACCATCGGGTGTATCGAAGCACGGGGCCACGGAGATCGCCTTAGGTCGGTGTCCGATCGACGCGTGTTCGCGTTCAGTTGTTCCCTGGGTACGGCGTCTGTACACGTGCGACTCGTCGCGTACCTTGGGAGGTACGACGTCACGGAAAACACTGAAACCGGTCCGTCGTGCTATTTCCCGACATCGAAGAAGAATTTCCTATTTAAAAAAAGGAGAAGCAAAAACACTTGGTTTGCGTTCCTTCGTGTTTTTTAACGCTCTTCCAAAGAACGAGCCGACTGAGATCCGCGAGGGAGGAACAAGTCCGTTCCTCGGATTCACGCGATTCTGTCATGGTACCTCAGATGCCTCGGAGAAGGAAGTACTTAGAGAGACGGGAAGGCAGCTTATGACGGAGGGAACAAGATTTTCTCCCTGAGTCGTCCAGAAGCAGCGGAAACGACGCCTGGTTTCTCGACGTAAGAGCAGTTTCATTGCTAAAATTTTCCGTGTCCAAAGTTTCTCGGACGATCAACTTTTCAATCGTTCGATCGAGAAACAAGAAAGTGGAACAACGCCTGCGTGATTGTTCGTAATTTACGTTGAATCGAATGTTAAGACGTTTTTTTTTTGGAAGAATCGATGGAAATTTGTATATGTTGTTGAATATAGTATTACGTAATGAATTCCAGTGACAGAGGAAACGGTTCGATAACAACAGAAATAATTTTTAAATCGCTTGGCCGTAAAAGATAAGTGAAAGGGTTTATACGTACTGTTTCTTTTTCCTTCTGGTACCTCGTCGCAATCGAAGAAGTCCAGCGAAGAAGGAACTGAAACGCGCCTTTGTTCGTCGGGGCAGCGACGTTTAACTTAAATCAATTGTACGATATATATAAAGATCGGTTGAGATGTCTGAAATTTAATTGGGCAAAACTTGAAATCGGGTGAATGACGGAGAACGTGCTTGCGCTTTTAAATTTAATCGACTATACATATATATATTTATATTATGTATACAGGGTGGGGGCAATAACTGTGTCCACCGTGAATATCTCCGTTAATTTTTGCATATCTCTAAAAATAACGGAGATATTCAGGGTGGACATAATTAGTGCCCCACCCTGTATACATATATCTATATATATATATATACTAAATAGTGGCTGTGGAGAAACGACTCATCGTTTACATTTGTAATTTACTTTCGGAATTTAAGGTGAATGAAAACTTCCATCCTGACCAAGTTTTTCTTTCTCTCTCTTCTCTTTTTTTTTTTAATTAATGTATAAAATGTGCTCAAGTATTTATTCGTTTCTATTTATTGTACAATATGAGAAATGTGTGCAAACACCTGAGCATGGTAAACGTTTTTTTTCCGTCTTGATTTATTAATTTCGATAGAATTTATCTGGTTTAAGAGGATTATTTTTTGCGAGGAAACGGAAAGAATGAGAATAAAAATGATTGCATGAAATGCATACGTTTCTTTTTTTTTTTTAATGATTTAATAGTTCGGTTTATGAAATGCCTCTGGTCTCTGATAGCCGGGGGCGTCGTATTTTTTTTGCATAATATTTTGCAGATCGGGAGAGAGAAACGCTTCCGGTTTGCGGCAGGGAAGCTACACGATCAGGATTATTATATAGATATAATCGTTTACCGTACTACTTTTTATATTAGCTGCGTTTTAAATTAATTTGCGTTTCACCTTGCAATACCAAGTTCTTTCTCGAACCATTAATTCGTCATACTCAACGCGAGGCCGTTAACAGGCGGTGTGTTCAGAGGTGGAACTGAACAGAAATTTCTACCATTTCGATTTATCGTTGTTAATAGAATCGCGAAAGTACAAACAGAAAGCTCTCTCTTGTTCGCAAATATTTTAGATTTAATTTCTCTGGCATTAAAATATTTTTCAAAATTTCTGGCTAGTCAACAATTGCATATTTTTAAATTATACAGCGACGTTTCTTTTATGCGAGTATGCGTGCGACTGTTAACGGTCTCATTTAGAATATCACGATTTGTACATTAGTATTATTATTAAAAAAGAAGGCAAATTCTATCTGCGTATTCAGACAGACAGACACATACACACACACGTATATACATATCTGTTGTTTTTTATTTTTAAATTATTTAACCGAAAGCTTTGGTCAGTCATTTTTACGCTCTACATTATTATATGTGTAAATATATAACGCGCTCGTGGACGCTCTGTGTCCCTAAAATCTGTCGCGGATAATTCGTTGAAGAATTTATTAAGTGATCGGTCAGCGGAGAGCAATAAAAATAAGTTTACGGATATAGATAGTTAAAAACTTTCTAAACGATCTTCAGAATCTGTTTTTATAACATTAAAACACCTCGAGGGAGAGAGAGCTGTAATATTTAATTATCTTCTTATTATATTTGAGTTTTATAAAAATTCCTAATAGAAGAACTCGTCCTCTTCGAGGGACATTAAATTGTTTTTAAAACATCAAAAGACTTAAGAAAAAAAGAGAATTCTAATCCGAAATTATTATTTAGTTTAAATATTTTATAAATTTTTATTATATTCGAGTTTTGTAAAAATAGAACTCTTATCCTCTTCAAGGGAGACTAAATTGTTTTTAAAACATTGAAGAAGAGTTATAATCATAAATTATTGTTTAGTTCATATATTTTACAGCTTCTTATTAGAATTTTGTAAAAATTCCTAAGAGAAGAACTCTCGTCCTCTTCGAGGAGCATTAAATTGTTTTTAAAACATGAGAAGACTTCAAGAGAGAGAGAAAGAGAGAGAGAGAGAGTTGTAACCCAAACTTATTGTTTAGTTCACAAATTTTACAGCTTCTTATTATATATTCGAGTTTTGTAAAAAATTCTTCATAGAAGAACTCTCGTCCTCTTTGGGAGACACTAAATTTAATTCGAACGAGACTTTTCTGCCTATGCGTAATTATCGAATAATGTTAACCGCGTTTCCGAAACGAGAGCCAATTATCAAAGAAAATACCGTGTATTTAACATAGCAATATTTTTTAACAAATAACCAGGTGACTCTAGCGTACGTTTCAATTATAATATCGCCTATCTTCTAACGACTCCGACGACGTATGCTGGACACCGCTGGTACGTCGCCTTACGAAAATCCAGAAGAATCATGGATCTACAGAAATCCGGGAAAATCGGGACGAGTTCTCGAGTAATACTCGTCCCGATTTTCCCGGATTCTCCGAAACCTCTAATACACGCGGTGTCCAGAATTCGTATCACAGTCCAAGCGTATCAATGTCCAAGTTCTCGTGAACAGAAGAAGAAAAATTCGAGGGAGCGATCCCTTGGTACCAGAGGATACAGTAGAACTCCATTATAAAAACGATTATTAGGGAAACGAATAATTTGCGTAACTAACTAGTGTATATCAGCCTTGCTACCCATTTTTTATCATTTATTTTAATACAAATTCACGTTTGTATATGATAGACTTGATCGAATAGAGCCAGATAATCATTAGCTGAAATATGTTCTATTTCAAATAAGTGTCCCAATTTCTGTTCACAATTTCTGCTCGCTGAATTATTCCTCCGTTTTAAGAGAACGTGAAATCATAGGAAAACAAGTGAGCGAGCAGGGATTGTGAAACGAATAGGAACGAACGAATGAATGAACGAGAAAATGAATTTTTCTATAATTTTAAGGTGGCGTGAAACGATAGAAATAATGCAGAATCGAGAGAGCGGAGTTCCACTGTAAATATCGTACCGGGAATGTTTGTAAAAGAGATTTGAACCACGAAATTCGGCGCTCGCACTAGTCATTATCGTTCCCTCCTTCGTTGATTCCTAACGCGATCAAACGACGAGCCGTCGCTATGGTTGGGCTTTCAAATTCCGATTCGGCCCCCTCTTCGCCTCTTAAAGTATTAGAAGAATTTCCGTCTCTGTTTTTCAAATCCGAATATCGTGCAATGCATGTGTAAATAATTGTATCCGATGGGGCATTCTTAACATGCTAGTAGCTAAACGGAACGAGCAATAGAAAGTGCGGATCAACTTTTACTCGTCCGAGGAACGCGAACAGAGTAATCGTTCTTTAATTTAAAAAAAAAAATCACGCATTAATTTTAATAAGTTTAATTATAATTACGACGACTTCTCTTTCGCGTTCGACGAACGAACAATTCGTAGAGGTGTAAATTCGTGGTAGGATAAATCAAATGGGCAGAAAGAGAGGATAGACGAGTGAACGAATAATCCTTTTTTGTACATAATTGAGAAGAATTTAAAAAAAAATGATGAGACCTCGTCGGGAGGACCCTCGGGGGAACAAAATCGAGTCGACGTTGGGGGGGTGTAGTAGAGAGTTGCGGAGAGAGAAAATTTATGTATGTGTACATGAACAATGTGATATAAGTAATTGAAACACGATTACTTAGCACTGTAGCGTTTAAGTGAAGACGAGAAGGAAAATACTGTTAAATCGTTTACAGCGTAGGCGTACGATGCTAATTATTTACTAACATCCTAAAAAATGATGAACCTAAATGTACATAGAATTTTTGCGTGAGGGAGAGAGAGTGATAGACAAACAGAGAAAGAGAGAGAGAGAGAATGAGAGAAACTAAAGAATATATCACGAGATTGCTAAATACAATTAGTATATCGAAGACGACGAGGATGTAGAAAGGTGAAGGACCGACGGGAGGGGATGAAATAAAGAAGAGAATCCATGAGGAAAAATGAAAATCTTCACCGTGTCTTGTACAATATATCCCTCGTGATAATAGAGCCTGTAGATCATTTTCGCGTGAATGGGACGACGTGTAAAGAGAAGAAGAAGAAGAAGAAGAAAATGAAGAAGGAGATACAAGGGTGTGCATTTCGTGCGGAAGAGTGCTGTTGTTGTTGTAGTATATATGTCGAATTCTGTTATATACCGTCGCTGGTATATACGCGAGGATACGCTGGTATATCTCGCGAGCCTCTGAACGATTTTGTTGAGGACGATTTATTGGAAGTGCGCGAGAACTCAGAAGAAGAGGTACGACCATGGACGAAGTTGAACAACACTTTTTGTTCTCAAAAAGAGTGCGACAAATTTCAATACAATCTATTACAATAAAAGAACACGTAAACGTGACGGAGAGATTTGCCTGAACCCCCTTTTTGTGATCGTCTTCTAATCGTTCAATCACGGTAAGGAATCAATTTCATTTATGGACACCCTCATTAATATTTTTGTTCACGTTTATAAATTTCTTTAATTATTTTAATTTTGTCCAAAAGTTTCGTAGATTGAAATGAAAAAGAGGATTTGAAAGTCTGGTTCATTTAAAAGGATTGATTAAAAGACAGAAGAACATGAGTATTGTTTGTGCCTGTTTTTTCACTTGAAATTAATTAGTCGAATGTTGGAGTGAAGCGAGCATCACATTTCGTAAGTGAAAAACCAATTTATTTTTTCACACTGCAACTTTACCATTTACAATTCCGTCACATCATACAATATGCACAGGATGTCCTTCTTTAATCTATTATCATAAATCCTGTGTGACTGGCTCGTTGAAATTATTTTTAATCACACGTTCCCAACGTGTTCAATTAGCTTCATAGACGGACATGTAAGTATTTCATAGATGGACATATAGTATATATATGTATATGTATATTAGGAAGAGCGTATATTTTTCTCGACGGCTCTCACGTTCACGTAATAGATTAAAGTAGAACAGGCTGTATGTCAGGCGCGTGTCGAAGACAAGAAAATAGAAACGAGAACGTATTACAATTATCGCGTCGAGTCAATCGATCCGCGAGTCTCGAACATTTCTCATTTTTATACGGTATCCATTTATTAAAAATATCCGCTAATTCACACCGTGTGTCTGTAGATTATAATACCTTTCTTTATGCATGTCTGCTGTTTCTTCATAAGATTAAATCGCTTTATTAAGAATTAATCATTTCAATCAGAGATTTAAGCTGTTTTTCACAGTCGTTCCTTATATATTTAAGAAAATCTTAAGCATTTAAGTCCCTGTTTTCTGTACAAGGGATAGCAAATGATTAAGACGATCTCAAGAATAAGCAATGATTCTGAACACCAGCCTTAGTCTTACGGTCATTAATAATAAAATCATTTCCATTAATAAATTTCTCTAAGTGGCAATTGAAGTATTGAAGTGAAATAAAAAACGAAACGTTGCCAATGGGTGTTGAATTAAATGAAAGATTTAATATGGAAAGGGTGTGAATATTTTTATACTTTATTTATGTTTTTAATATAAGATTTGTAACTTTATTTGATGCTTCAAACTTTTGACATGCCTCATCGGTGTGTCTGTATGCTTGTTCCATTACTTTCAATTAGATTATGATACAATCATTTAATATTGTCCTCTATCTACGCGTTCGAGACATCATCTAGCATGTAATTCTGAAAATATTCATCTGACGTTCCGCCGCTTACAAAAGACTAGACGCGTTCCTCCTTAGTAGAATTTCGAAATTTCTAACTACGATCATTAAATATGCCGTTCCTCCCTTCCACCCTCGCCCGTTTCCCGTCATGTTCAATTATCTGGCCCGGTCGTTAAACGCATTTTGTCATTCTTTTTTGGTCGGTTCGACAGACTCAACTGTCGAAGATCATCGCCGCGCCTACGTGTAACATAATACATATAGAATCGAGTACAGAGTTACATTATGAGTCCTGCGATGATTCACAATTCGAGTTGATCAGCTTTGAACGATAACACACTTACAGATTTCTTGTCGCGGTTATCTGCGACTAAAAAGCCAGAGATTTCTCCGGTTTATACGCGATCTTCATGACTTCCGGTCGTTTAGAACTCTCGCAGTGTACATATCTCTGTATTAAAGTTTATATTAATTCGTTCAGACGAATAAATATAATTACGAGCCTCACCCGTGAAACTGGCATTCGCAACGATTAAAATTTCATTAACAAAACGTCGATCAATACTTAATTACTACGAATTAAGAAGCATCGCGTTCGACCAAAGCATGCGAGTAAAAGGTATAATAAAAATAATCGTAATACGGTAAATAATTAAACAAAATATATTATTGATATATGTATATTATATATATGTATATATATAATATCATGTTTCTATAAGTATAAAGGTACTCTCGATTGCGTGAGTGTGGCACTCCGTACGTACGTAAAATCAAATAAAAAATATCTCGAATCGTACCCACGAGGATCGATCCGAAAATCGAGTATAATTAAAGTAGATTAAATAATCGTCGGTAGCGCAATTAATCCTTGTATATCGAAGAAGGTCAGTAAGAGTGGAATGTGATAAGCAAATTCAGAATAGAATAATAATAATTCAATTCTTCGAGAGTCTCACCTCTGAGGTGATCGACTATTTCAGCCATGAAATTGTAAAGTATTTTTTATTAAAAATTATAATTATAATATAAGAAATTAGTAAATTAGATTTACATAAGAATGGGAGATCCAAGATTTATCCAAGCCATGTATTGTGCGCTAAAAACTGAATCCTTAATTGACTGATTTCAGCAGCCTGTTTAAAATGGAAACTTCCATTTAAATAAACAGAACTGATTATTACTAACTCTTCGATATACAAGCAACTGCAATTTTTGATTGCAAGTCTAAAAGAACGCGTTTAAAATATTACAGATTTCAAGTACTAAACTACTTTACATATAGTAGCAACACTGTTTTCGTAGACTAGAATAAAATGAACAAATGCAAAATATATATTAAATATGTACAGCGTTTTTCTAAAAGTAAATATAATGTGTATTTACACATGGAGTGTTAAAAAACAGGTAGTAGTTGTTAAATAAACAATTCTAATACAGTTTGACTAACTTGTTATGGCATCAAAATTGCTGAAATAATTCATTCTGATTTTTATAAAGATTGAGAATTTTTTAAAAATTCATCTCTTCTTATGTGTATAAAAATAAAATCATTGGAACGTAGAAATTAGATTCAAATCATTCACGTTAAAGAAACAGTGTTGCTCATTGAAACGAAAGCAATTAAAGCATAATTCCTATGATACATTTTTAAAGGCTTACAATGTCTGTTGAATTCGGCCCCGAAGGCATATAATACGTCGATCGTTAATAATTATTAAGCTAAATATCAATATACGAAACAAGACGACTCGTACAATCACTCTGAAATTGTTAGTAAAATATTGACATTCGGTTAGATTGATAATTAATTAATTAATTAATTAATGAAGATACTCGGTTACGAATTGTATAAACGTGTAACGAAACGAACACTCTTATAAGAAAAGCAGCTAGGCTAATCCTTGTTTCACTTAACTAGGCTCGAACGACAACGTGTACCCTCTATTCCCTTCTCCCCTTTCATTTGTCAACTGCGTCGATAAACAATCCAATTTTTTAAAATCATATCCTCGCTTACACTCATTTTTATTTCTACGTATTTATTTTGTTCATTTAAACAGAGCTGAACTTTCAACTGGTTTTTATAATTGTTTATTAAAAAAGTGGATTGCGTTGACACGTCTATCTATTGTAAAAACGATACTTCGACGGGATCGCAACTTCCTCAAGAATGAAAGAACTTGTCGTGGCTTGTGAAAAAGTCTTTCGTTTGGTCGAATATTTCATATAGAAAATATCAGAAGTTATAGAAAATTGCTTACACGTGTTGCAGTGTTGGAGAGAACTTGTGGGTTAAAATTTAATCCAAAGAAATTGAAACTCTTGAGGAATCAATTTGTCATCTCCTCATCTTAAGGATGAATTTCTTAGAACACGATTTTAAGAGACGTGATAAAAAAAGATTTTCTACATTTCCTTTTTCATTATTACAGTTGCGATCTTATTAATTCTCTTTCAAGTGACAAGAAATAATAAAGAGTATAGAAAAATTATTCTTAAAAACTTGTACTCGTGAAACTTTTAATACAATGGCTAGAAGAAGTGTTTCGTTCCACGTTAATTCTTGGTAAACGTATACATTCTCATATAGAAGACGTGTATAATATAAAATGTGATAATGTTCGATTAAAATCAATTTACATTAATTTGTATAATTCGATGGAACGTGAAAGTTAATTGATCTAATAACAATAATGGGAGTATTTGTAAAAATGAAAATCCCGTCATTTCCTAAAACCATTTATAACGCGAAATTTCTGTTTCTAGAAAAAGAATGAGAAAAATTGTATCTCCAAAACGTTTCACGTTATTCGAAGAGTTCTAAGAAACCACCGCGCGCGTAAACGTTTTTACTATCTAATTTGTTTTCAATTCCCCCGGCGACGAACGATTAAAAATAATTTTCGATTATACCCGTCGCCGAACGGTGGAACGAAAGATCGAACACTTTGTCAGTTTCAGCTGTTTCTTTTTTTTTTTTTCTTTTTTGTTGTATGTGAACCTTGTTTCGTAAAGCCACGTAGACCACAGTACGTTTCTCCGTTCTCTTTTCTTTTTTCCTTCGTACAATTTTTAGATTTGTCTATCGTAGAGTTTGAACTTTTGTCTGTGTGACAGTTAGACACGAGAGAAAGAAGAATAGCTCGAGGCAATTGGAATTTAACACAGACGGCGAACAGCCTCCTCGCATTGACTACCCATCGGAAAAGGGGACCGCGCTAAGCCTTTAACACTAATTGTAAGAATAACTTACAAGTATAAAACATCATATTTCATTCTTCTCTAGTTCATTTTTTTTTGTCTCATATAATAATCGGCATTTATACATCGTCTCCTTATTATAACAAAAATATTAATAGACGTGGACCTCGCAGTCACTTCTTAAATCCCTCTTAGAAGGATTTGAATTTCTTATCGAAGTCAGCTCGTTCTATAATTTCATTTGTACTGCTCTAAACGTATTACACTTTCTCGTTTTTGTTCGTTTAATTAATTGGGAAGACTTGTTAACTGTGAGAAACGACGGTCTTACGTCTTTGCACTTCCCTTTATTTAAGTGCACACGATGTGCTTTAAGGATGTATTGGCTATACAGTCAATACCAAAAGTTTATGTG
>NW_017181217.1:19390-23051 GCF_001652005.2 Ceratina calcarata
AAAAAATGTGTTTCTAAAGTGCATAAACTTTTGGAATTGAATGTATAGCCAATACATCCTTAATTCGTCAGTGAAATATCGTCAGGTGAAACAATTATGACAATCTTGGGACAACGGCGAAGCTATAATCGTGCATGCGAGCGTTGGTCGCGAACCGAGTGAGGAAACAAGTGCGGAACAACAGAATGCTCGTTTACGCAACAGAAGAGATTGATTTATCATATTAAATCCGTTTCTGGTATAACGTTGGCGCTCTGTTATTTACATGATTGGCACTTCCGTCGTCGTTTTGGACATTTTATGGCTCTGATTCCGATGCGTGGTCAACCGAGAGAATCCTATTAAACGCGATCGAACGAGGGTCCGACGATTCACATTCTGTTAATCGAATAAACACGATGGAAACGTCGTTTTATTGCTCTCCTAATAGAAAGTTCAATCGCATCTTCGATTTGACACCGAGTATTCCGAATAGAAATATAGACTTGTATAATTTTAATCGGGCTCCTCGTTCACCGCGCCACGGTCTAAGCGAGATAGAAACTTCAGATTCTATGATACACACATTGCTATGAGTATATGTACACGACTACGTATACCTAACGTCCACGCGTCTACTCCGCACGAACATAGATTTTTTTTTTTTTTACCCTTTCTCGTTTTCCTTATTCGCGAGATTGAACACAATGATCGAGCATCGTTCATCACAATAGATCCGCGAAAATCGACTAAACCTGGAATACGTTCTGTACGTACCCGATGATCGTCTCCCCACGTTGCTCGCACCGATTTGCCTCTTTCCTTCTCGTCCTCTACGTTAAAGGGTCGCGTCGTTAGAAACGTTCAGGCTGTGAAAAATCTTGGTAGAATCTTCGGTAGATTGCTTGGAAAGAAAAGAAACGTGCTTGGGAACGATGATGAAGATTCAATGAAGTTTAATGTGCGTTGCGAGCGATCCGGCGTGGATAGGGCCCCGCGAATCGGTAACGCGTCTGCTGCTCGTGCCGGTGGCTCGATCGATCCGGATGTGTTCAGCCTCGCTTGATTCATGTCTGAGGTAGAGTAATTCGGGGGATAGAACGAATGTGGAGTGTCACTGATTGGATGATAGAGTCGCGGAGAAACTTTTTGGCAGTATAGTGTTTCGCTCCATTATTCAGCCGATTCAAGAGTGTCCGATCGCCTAGTCGCCGTTCTGTCCTGTCGCATCTTCGTCCACTATTACTTAGCTCCCGGTATCTTGCTCAACACCTGCAACAGGTCGAACGATCGAAGATTCATTAACACGTATCTCCCGTTTCTTAGCCAATCGGACATGCACGTTTCTCGTATTAATTTAATATATCACAGCTTTTTGACAGATACGAGTTCGAAGCTTTTATTATACACTTTCTTAGGAGGCCGTGGGCTACTTAAACATACTTTTGAAATATCTACACCGGTCAGTGCTTGAACAGCTGGAGGTACTTGCCCCACAAGGCGCGTGAGTTCTCCGCTGGTCGCGTCGCTACCGCCGAGGAGAACGATTTCTTCGGTTCTTGCCAACGGCGCTGCCACCTCCGCTGCAATCTGAAACAAACGATTAATTTAAATATTGACTGAATCTTCTTTCTTATAAAATGCACGATTTCGTTTTTTCTGTTTAAGCCCGTAGTAAACGCAGAGACGCGAAGTCGTCGATCCGACTGGAAAATCGATGTTACCTTGGGCAGAGCGTTGAGCGCGATGTTCAGAATGGCAGCGTCTCCGTATTTCTTATAGACAGCCGCTTTCAACCGCATACGTTCCGCTTCCGACATTCCCACTATCTCGAGAGCCTGAGCTTCGGCTTTGCCGATCAATCGAATTCTTTCAGCCTCGGCTACGGCAGCGTTCACGGTTTGCGTTCTAAAAAAAAAAGGAGGAAGAACAGATATGAAAGCGGTGCTGGAAATATCGAGTTTGCTTCGGTACTGGAGAAGAATTGAGAATTGAACTCACTTCTTTCCTTCGGCCACTACGCCCATTTTGTAATGTTCGGCTTCCGCGGGTAACCGGACGGTGCTATGAAGTTCGTGTTCCTTTCGTCGTACTTCCTGCTCCTCCACCTCGATCTGCTTGCGCCTCTCGACCACCTCTATCTGTATCTCCTCGTTTCGTATCCGTTGCCTTATCTTCGCCGCTTGGAGCTCGTACGCCAGCTGAGCCTCTGCTTTCTACACCCATGCAAGTATATTTCATTTAAGCTATTCTATTAGGCTAATATTATCTGCAGACTGTCTAGTATTATTTTTATTTCTCTGAAACGTTTCGGTAAAGCTTTGAAACTTCGACTCACCGCCGTGTTGACTTCCTGGTCGAAATTTGCTTTCTGCAGCTGATACAATCTGGCGTTGTCCTCTATCTTCGTGTCGGTGTTATATTTAATATCCATCGCCGCTTTTTCGCACTCCGCTTCCTAACATTAAATCAAACACTAATTTACAATCATCTATTTAAAATGTTTTGTTCAAATGATCTTTGAGATCGACGCGTACCCGAATACCAGCGTCGCGGTTCGCCTCTGCGACGCCTACGTCGGCGTCTCGTTTAACCGCAGCCGTTTGCGCCTTGCCAAGCGATGCCAAGTATTGAACGTTGTCGTAAACGTCCTTTATGGTGAACGACAGGATCTCGATGCCCATCCGGCCCACGTCCGGTGCGGCTACCTCCCTCACTAGCGTCGCGAATTGATCTCGATCTTTGTACACCTCCTCCACCGACAGCGTGCCTGCGGATTCACAAGAAAACGAGATTTACTCAAACAGCTTCGACGTACATGCTTAAAAAATTTGTGTAACTGGATCAAGGATCAAGGAAGAAGCGTAGAGGTGTAAAGGACTGACCCAGTATCGCGCGTAGGTGACCTTCCAGGGTGGAGAGGATCGTCGATTTGATCTCGTAGACGCTTTTCCCGAGGAACTGTTCGCTGGCAGTGTGCAGAAGTTCGTCCGCTTTCATGATTTTACACTGTGCCACCCCAGTGACGCTCAATGGTACACCTTGGGCGGTCTCGACGTTCTCGCAGACGGGGTTCAGGGTCATCACCTCGAGGGAGAGTCGCTGCACGTCGGTGACGAACCACCAAGTGAAGGCGTAGCCCCCGACGATGGTCCTCTTCTTCATCGACCCGCAACATCCTCCTGTAAACATAATTTAAACAACCAATTTACTTTCCATTATTATTCATAATTGTAAATTATGGCGGATTAAATTTTGATTCGGCGGTCATCGGAACACAATTGCAGAACGAGCGCGTGTCGCAACGGCGGTAAGTAGGTCAGTTGCCCGTATAGCGGCCAACTCTTTACCGTAACTCTTTACCGTGGCGATGACGTCAAGGAAAACGATTCCTCGAATACCGGTACGTGCCGTGTATCACGTAATCTACGATTGTCCATTTTTACGAATTCCTTAGTCGTACACGAATTCATATTGTATTCGTTGTTTCCTGAATTTAAACAAACGCGTATGCGTGCGTAAACGCACGTGTTCGTGAAATGTTAGTCGATTAATTTAGATATCGTTTTCTTAAAATATTATTATCTGAGATAATTATATTATAATAAATTATAAGCGTATGTAATAAGTTAAAAATATTTATTGTAATTCTGGTCTTATCGGTCAGATAGGATTTGGAATT
>NW_017181217.1:23449-24833 GCF_001652005.2 Ceratina calcarata
ATATAAACTATCTTTATTAAAATATTATACAAACTTAAACAACGAAAAGAACGCAACTTTTAATTCACTGTAACATTTGAGAAAGTAAGTACATCATTTATTAGCAAGTTACAGCGTAAAAGAACCGACGATGTGCCGATCACTTTTCCATGGTATCCCCTGCGTCAGAGAAGCGGAAGAGAATGGGTGTCGGGCCGGCGGAAGGAGACCATGGATCCATGGAGGTCGGGGAAGAGTGGGTAGGACCGTTACACGGCGCCTGAAGAGGAGGAGTGAACCTGATCGCAGGGTACGCTCCGATCTCGATGGATCCAGCACGAGGAAGACCGTGACAGGAGCAAGGTCACGGCCACTGTTACACTACCGCCTGTTAACGCCGTCACGTGGACCCTCGATCGGAACAGTCTTCCACGGTTGTTCACCTCATCGAGAAAACTGCGTGCATTCCAGAGAAATTTCATAGTCAAATAACGAAACTTTAAACAATCGTTATTTTTTATCACGTGTGTTCAAGTGTTTCGTTTTTTATGACAATTAAGTTAGACGTGAGTTATATTTTATTTAAAAAGTGTTGTTAGCTTTTAGAAAAATGTAACTCGACGAAAAGTGGTTTTTGCAAAATTAGTTCTTTAAAAAAGAAGAATGTTTAACATACATCTAAGTGGCACGATTAATAAACCGAGAGTAGACGTTCGAATCGAGTTCTGAAGCGGGAGAATTTTCTAGTGAAAGAAGAAAGTTTATCAGCTCCACGAATGCCTAGAAGAGTCGAGAATAATTTCTCGTTCACCTGGAAAACTCGATCAGAGTCAAGAGACGAACTGCTCGTTAAAGTAATAATAATTTAAAGAACAATTTCAAGCGGATGTGAATTTTCAACGATGTTACTCAACGTGTAATGAGTCACGGGAAATTATGCGGTTGTTAAATGAGACACTCGGTAATACTGATGAAGGACAACAGCGGCGAGACCGAAATCTAGTACGAGCTACTGTTATAATAAATTCCAAGTGGATGAATTTCTGCAGCAACAAAGTTTCTCGGAGTGGCTCGTTGTTCGACGTTTCCTTGGAAGTAGGTGAACTCTGCTTTCCTTTTCAAATAGATCTACTGCTTATCAGTCGCAAAAGTTTATGTTAAGTTGTTTGTATTAGGAAATTCAATACAGAATCAATTAAATTCTTAGGAGGTACAAAAAAGGGATGAGACGTGAAAAGGAATAAATAAATTGAATTATTAGCCGAATAAAAAGTCATCGTGCAATTATAATTAAGGATGTATAGGCTATATACTTAAATAATGCTTGCATGTTGAATTTATTATTATAGATTTTATTACTAAAAAATATATTATTATTAAAAAAACTATCTGTAAAATTTTAAAT
>NW_017181217.1:25190-26314 GCF_001652005.2 Ceratina calcarata
AAGATTCGCTACTCTAAATTTCCTTCAAGATCAGACTTATTTTTAAAGAGAGAGAAGAACGAACATTGTGTCGGGGCAAACTTTATTATATTAATTTCCAATTGCAGTTGCGACGAAAATTGCTTATGGTGTGCAATTTCGTTTCCAATCTACTCGTTACACAGTAACAGTAAATCGTGAAGTGATACTGTCAGCGGGCGCGATACAATCGCCGCAACTGTTGATGTTGTCTGGTATCGGACCAAAAGATCATTTGAAGGAACTAAATATTCCGGTGGTTCACGATGCCCCGGGTGTGGGGAGAAATCTTCAGGATCACGTGATCTTTACTGGACTCAGTTTTAACACGTCTACGCCGGAAAATTATACAGGGTCAAAGCCTTTCTCATTCGATCTAGCAAATAGTCTTAATGAACACAGTTTAACAGAATTCGCCGTGAATCATAATGGACCAATGTACAATACCCCAAACTCTGAGGGTTTAGGTTTTATTACTACCAAGTTAGTCCGTGTTCGTAATTTGTTAGTTAGTATGCAGTTTTGATGATTTGCTGCATGACTTCCAAGTTTTTGAAATCTACATTATTCCATTTGAATAAAATTCGTTCATTTCAGATATGCAAACGAATCCGGAGATAATCCTGACATAGAGTTATTGTTAGGGAGTCTGGGTAATGCCTCCCAACGTAACGCCCCAATAAAAACTGCTGCTTATACTGTCATGCCACTATTATTAAGACCACGGAGTAGGGGATACATCAAACTCAATGTAACGAAACCTGAAGGACACCCGATCATAGTTCCCAACTATTTCCAAGATCCGCACGATCTCGACGTTTTGGTATCGAAATTCAAGCATGTCCTTAAGTAATACGTGATACATGATACAAATATGTTTGGAATTTAATTTCAGGCCGAAGGTGCACAATTCATCTACGAAATGACTAAAACACCGACGTTGAAGTCTTTAAACGTTCAACCGAACGTAGATAAAATTCCTGGGTGTTCGTCGGCCAAATATCTATCAATGAATTATTGGCGTTGTTTAGCCCGATATAACACCCAGACGATGTACCATCCAGTTGGAACGTGTAAAATGGGACGAGCTAGCGATCGAATGGCAG
>NW_017181217.1:26640-28139 GCF_001652005.2 Ceratina calcarata
TAACTATAACGACGTGCATAGAAATCTGGGATATTAAATAAGTGAAATAGGAGCATGAAGACACGATATTTTATTTTAGTTTTTAGTTTACGATAAAAACGTAAAAATTGCTGTCTTTTCTTATGACTACTAATTTTTACACCTCCAGTAGGAGTAGGTATACTTCAAGTTTTAATATTAAGTGAATTTGTGAGCCGATCTGACTATGGGGGGAAATCGTTTTCAATAGACACGAAGGAAAGTGAATTGGAAATAATGGGAGTTCTATTCATTGACGACAGAACGGTTTCATCGTTCACCTTGAATATACCAGCGCTAATGGTACAGTGAAAGTGCACTTATATCGCAGATAACAATTTTATTGTGCAGCATGTTTGCTGATCACCGAAGATCTACTCTCTCTCTCTGTCTCTCTCTCTCACTGGCGGTTAACGTTCGCTGGTGATTCACTTTCCCTGTTTGCGTGTAAGCAGGAAAGAATTCATAAAAAACAATGATCCGGGAAGAATTCGTGGCACTTTCTTAACATGTTCCTCGTACCGGTCACGTAGAAATTATGTGAATTATCCTCGTATTTTCGTCTCGCGATAAACATTGGTCACGTCGCTCCTTTTTAACGAACCAAAGCGAATGCAATTTTTCCCGTTGAACTAAGGCTATCATTGCCATGTAAATTCGAGAATGAAATCGATCAACGATTCGTTGCTCCTTGAATTCTTAAAACAGCGATTCAAACGAACCGGTTCAGACGAAATATCAATGAATCATGAGTCTTCCACGGAATTCAGATACCAGGCGTGTTTGCGTGACACGCGGATCATCAGTGACGTGCTTTTAATATACTGAAGAACGTGCACCTATGCAAATATTTTGTACGCGTGAAATAATTTTTATTCTCCGAGCTTGGCACCGGTCACGTAAACCGGCATTTCTTAAATCGTTTCACAATCAAGGAACGATTGTTATCATAATAGTTTCGTGAATAATCCGCGGATACTTGCGCAACCGTGAAATCGCTCGATCTTTCCTGATAATCCGATAACAGTAACTGATCATCGATTATTATGTAACATCTGGAAATAGGCTCGTTAGTATTTTCATGGCAACAAAGACGTGAAATGATTATTCAAAGATAAAACTGTTCTGTTTATATAATTCGTAACTTCGTTAAGTCCGTTTGATCCAAGGATTTCGTACGATCGAAAGATTTCCGTGTATCCACGAGGACAGATATTGGAAATTCAAATAAGATATTGTATTAAAAACTGATTCATTAATATAATCTGCATCTTGATTTCACGCGGAATCACAATGGCTCGTATTATACATTCCCATCGCCTAAGAACAATTCTTATACTTAAGGATGTATTGGCTATACAGTCAATCCTAAAAGTTTATGTACCTTGGAAAAATCTTGGAAAAATAAAAAAATTCTTTTTTGTCGAAATATCGAAAATTTTTAATAAAAAATAGTGCACTTTTCTTCTAATTTCGATATT
>NW_017181217.1:30104-36987 GCF_001652005.2 Ceratina calcarata
ATTCCATATATTCTGACAAGATCTTCCTTCGAACTAAACATAATTCCCTTGAATAGTTGATAGTCAGTGGCAACGTGTGAACAGATCTGACAATCAGAAACAAATGCGGAAGCACACGCACGTGCGTTCATATCCAAGGTAACTCGGTTAATACATTGGTGAACGAAGAACTAGTTAATTACGTACAGCTGATTAATAAAATGGTATCTGGGAATATTTAATTAGTGTGAATATTTAACTGAATTAATACCAGAAGAATGAATCGTGTCTGTTTCATGCGGAGATAAAACTGAGTGCGGGCCGAACGTGATAGTGAAAGGGAAACTAGATACACTCGGTGAACTTGCGAGAATTAAAAATTTCAAGGAGCACAGAAAAAGTTACTGTCTAGATCAGATAATTTCTGTTCACGTTACGTCCCACTATTATCTTACGATAGGCTATAAATGAAAGTAATTCTATATCAATGATACTATTATCTGATATCAGTTTTTATTACAAATAAATATAGATAAGCTTGGCAAGTTTACCAGTTTGTTGAAAAGTGATAATAATTTTAATTAATCGTCTATTCTTAAGAGTATGAAATACCAGAAACCTATGTAAGATTCAGAGATAATATTTAATGGAATAAATCAGAATTTAATCTTTAGCCGATTTGTCAGGAGAAAATGTTAGTCTGCTCGGTTGTCCCGAAACTGCCACTTTCACGGATCGTCGTTTCGTTCGTAATTTTCTAATAGCAATTCGACGTTCCAATATCGATAGGACGACTTAATCCCTATTAATAATTCTGGCGATACGATTTTATCACAGAGAATACGGTTTTAAATAGCTAATTCGCTTTCGTTTTTGAGCCACGGGTGAAACTATACATAATTTGATTTGTGCTCGAGCAATCCGCGATCGTGTGGACTTTCACGCGTTAAAAGTTAGTTCATACACATTCCGTTGTACAGGTGGTTGCAAAATCGATCGTTAGAAGTTCTCCACGCGGCGCTCATAAACATATTCAACAATTAAGTTTAACAACTGCATGCTAAATGTTTGAATTACTATACGTATAATTACGTACATCAGATTTTATCTATGAACGTGACAATCGTTTATCACAGCTATTATTCGCTCCTCTTTGTAAGTCACTTAGCCACGGACTATCATCATTCGCCTCGGTTTGTTAATTACTTTATTACGAAGTTACAGACTTTCATATTTTACGAGCAATTCCCTCGAAGCAGATTATTCAATCAACTGTGTTAATATCGATCGGAGGGGAAACGTGCAAGAGGGACTTTCGATTCAGAATTTTAGAAATTTTATGTACAATTTTCTATGCACTTCAGACGATGCTCATTAAGTATTCCAGTATCGATAAAACAAAGGCTTTATAGTGAAGTCAAATATAATCTCCCTTTCCCAGGGGAAAGTCGTGCATTCTGGGATACTCTGTACAACTGCATTTTACACGATGCGTGAAAATTGACCTCCAACGAAGTGAGACCAAAATTCTGATTTCATTTAATAAATCAGATAATTTAAAAAAAAACCTGGTATGAATCTTGAGATTAGTTAAACTTATCTAGAAATTTAACTATCTAGCTTACTTATCTTCCGTAACTCCTAAAGAATTTCGCGCTTTTATAATAATAATAATAATAATAATAATAATNTATAAAATTCTAAATAACTTTATAACGAAATTAGCCAAAGATAAACGAAAGATAAATCTCATCGACATGGATATCTTAAACAGAACTTAAATTACAATTTCTTTCTTTTATCTAAAATTATCTGAAGTGCAGCTTAACTTTGATTGCAGGTGACACTGGACTCTAATCGGATAAAATGTTATTATATATCTTGTTCCCGTTGCTGGTGCAACTGGCGCTAGCCCATCGATGCCCACTGCCGGTAAATATAGCCGATAACAATGCGACGGTATATCTACGTGTGTACCTTATCCATTATCAAAACTTTTCTATATGCAAGCACAGTTTTACTGATAAGACGCGAGAAATGTATAATATTTGTATATTTAATTTCATATTTGCACACCTTATCTGGAGACAATGAATCACTTTGAAAAATTCATAATTAGACCGCGGACTTTTATGCAAATGAGATATTTATTTTAAACAATTCAAATAGACACGTATTATACGTAAACGATGAAACGTGCGTTTACGTTTTATATTTACGCATAGCACGTGCTAGCATTTACTTGTTCAAGGATTTCATTATAAATTTCTGCATTTTTATCCGGAAGAGAACGAAATCGGCTGGTAAATTCGTACGCGGGTGAAAGCGATTTGACGAAACGGTTTGTTAATCAGTTTCAGCTGAAACCGTTGGACACGAATAACGGATCGGAGGGATGTTGCAACTGCGGCTTCAGGGATACGTCGTATATGGACGCCAAATGCGGCGCGAAGACGCCGTTCATGAATCTGGTGGAAAAATTGATTTCCGCCAGATGCGACATTTCTGACCCTTGCAACAGACTGGGCACAGAAGAAGTGCCCAACGAATGGTAAAAAAATAAATACATATCGCTTATGCAAGTGTACATATTTTTCTCCTAGTCCTAAGTTGCATTACAGCATGAAATTGCATTTTTTTTCTAGTAGCTATTTGTAATTAATATAAATTTTGGAAATGCAGGTTTGACTTTATCGTGGTCGGCGGCGGCGTGGCCGGGCCGATAATCGCCAGGAGGCTCAGCGACAATTATTGGTGGAAGGTTTTACTGATCGAAGCTGGACCAGAGGAACCGTCGATGACGGCGGTTCCTGGACTTGCGTTCCATACGATTAACTCGTCCTTAGACTGGGACTACAAAACGGAGCCTACGGAACCTCACCCGACTGCGTGCTTAGGTATTAATCAAGAATTTTTATCTATTCCAATGAGGAGGACTGGGTATATGACAATTCGAAGACAAACGATCGATCGACAGTTCAGTCTAGATTAATAAAATTAATTAACCCCTTGACTACGGCAGACTTTGGCACGCACTGGCCGTACGGTACGGTACGAATTCATTCGAGACGTCCACTGGGTACGGCGAAATTTTTCGTTAGACATGCATTTCTGAGGAAGTATATTAAAATATTCAAAATACTGAAATTTATTACATTAAACGAATATTACTTGAAGTGAACATTAATTTTAAGCTTTTTTTAAATAACTTTCTACATTACTCTACATTACCATAAGACCAATTATAAAATTTTAAAATAGGCGGAACAAGCGAAATTTGATTTGGACGCCAATTGGCGCCTACAGTACCGGGAAGCCAATATGTTTCGGACGCCAATTGGCGCCTACAGTACCGGAAAGCCAATGTGTTTCGGACGCCAATAGGCGCCAACAGTAGTCAAAGGGTTAAGGACAATCTGCGCGTCACCGAATTTCAGACTTCATATTTTTAATAGAATTTTTTTACTATCAGAGACAAACGGAGTGTGCACTTGGCCGCGAGGTAAGATGGTCTCCGGTACAGGCGGGATGCACGGGATGATGTACGCCCGCGGTCACCCGGAAGTGTACAACAGCTGGGCCCGAGGGGGTGCCACGGGTTGGGCATACGACGAGATCGTGCATTATTTCGAACGAGCCGAAGACCCCGTGGACCCGACCATACTGTCCGATAAACCGAGAACCGTGCCCGTACCAGGGCCAATGAAAATCCAATACTACAAGAACAGACCGGTGTTCGCGGACGAGGTATTAAAAGCCGCGTCCGAACTTGGTTACAGAACGTCGAAACTGAAAGAGTATACTCAGACCGGGTTCATGGTCGCGCCTATGACGACCGAGAATGGTATACGCGAGACGACCTCGAGGAACTACTTGAGGCCCGTGAAGGGCAGATACAATTTGCAAGTTTTGATAAACGCCCAGGTGACCAAAGTTCTGATGAACCAATGGCAGAGGAAGGCGCTCGGCGTGGAGCTGGTCGACAAAGACGGTTACAGAAGGATCGTGAAGGCCAATAAGGAAGTGATCCTGACCGCGGGGGCGATAGGTTCTCCGCACATTTTAATGAACTCCGGTATCGGACCGAAGGAGCAACTGAGTAAATTGGGGATGAACGTCGTGACGGATCTGCCTGTGGGCAAGAATCTGCATAACCACGTGTCAGTGGGAGTTCACTATACTATAAAAGACACCGCGTACGAGCCGATGACTATGAACAGCGTGAACGAGTATTTAGAAACGAGGACGGGTGCCATGGCGAGCACTGGGTTGACCCAAGTGACCGCGTTCCTCGAGAGCAGCTACGCCCCGACTGGTGTACCCGATATACAAATGTTCTTCGACGGTTTCTCGCCCAACTGCCCGAAAACTGGACTGGACTTCGAGTGCCTGACCGGCGCACTCGACCTCTGTCCCGACAGGAGAGCGATCGTAATCAGGCCTACGACGGTCACCGTCGCCAGTCGAGGATACATGAAACTCCGCTCTGGCGATCCCTTGGCACCGCCGTTACTTTATCCGAATTACTTTACTAATACGAAAGACTTGAAAGTGTTGATCGAGGGTATTCAAAAATCTATCGACCTCACCAAGACGGAGACTATGAAGAAGTGGGACCTTCGATTGAACCCCGTAGTTCCTCCTCTTTGTGCAAAGTAAGAGACCATCTGATATTTTTTATCTACGAGGTCAAAAGGTTTTCACTTTTGATCGAACCTTTAATTCGAATTATAATTATATATATGGACCGTTTATTTTGATCATTTCGGCAGTGACGCTTTCTGGGAATGCTACGTGAGAGTATCGACCGGACCTGAGAACCATCAAGCCGGTACCTGCAAGATGGGCGCGATCGACGATCCGTCGGCCGTCGTGGACCCGGAGCTCCGAGTTCGCGGCGTGCCGAACGTCCGAGTCGCGGACGCGTCCGTGTTTCCGACGGTGCCCAACGGTAACCCCATTGCGGCGATCATGATGACCGCGGAGAAGGCGGCCGACATGATCGCGAATACGTGGAAGTGAACTGTGTTCGTGACTATTTGTAATAGTGATGGCCGTGTGAATCGAAACATTAGAATACTGAAAACTCTTAAGATGATCAGGGCGATCAGAAGCAGCTTCGAGTCTCATCGAAACTTACACTACGTAGACTGCGGAGTAAAACATTTATGGCAATCAATTGATAGATTCTCATTCAAATTTCTTTTCTTATTTAAAATTTACAATAAAATGAGTGAAATTCTCCACGTTTTTATAATGCAAAGTTTATAATTTCTGTAACGATTTATTTATAAATGCATAAAATCTGCAGTCTACTTAAATGCTTTGAACGAGATTCGAACCGTTTCAGATCCCATCACTGTTCGTGACCCATGAACTCTGTGGACTATGAACGAAACGTCTCGCTGCTATCAAGATCGCTTAAAAAAAGAGACCGTTCAGACTTGCATTTTAGAAGCCTTATTTCCTTATCTTAGAAGGATACTAGTCTGCACACTGTCACATACAACATAATACTCGTGTTTGTGCTACTTCGACAAGTCCTTTGATTCTCCACTATCTTTCGAAGGCTTTCGAACGACACAGATTATATTATTCAACATTTGTGTTCCCCTTAGAAAAAGAATTGAAAAACTAAACGAGAAACGTGCCAACAATCTAATCAATATAAATTCAAATATCCTTGTTTAAAACGCCTGAAATACTTAATCGAAACTGTTAGACGAAAATCAGGAAGAGGTGAGATCTGATTGGAATCGGAATTGAAAGTTAAAAAAATAACAGTCTAATACGAGTTTGACTTATGTGCCATAGGCGACAGGATATAATGTGAATTATGAGACAGCACTGTGTACGTCCCTGATTTTGTACATAGACCAGGAGCATACAATATAAAAAGAATAATAAATACTGAACGAAAATAACATTTATAAATTGTACTATTATATTAGTGATAAGAATAATCCTTTAGAACAGCGTTTCAGTGGAACACGTGTGTCATGAATGAAATATATTATTTATTTGAAATATTCTATAGACTCCTCTTGTTAAGAACTATTATACTATATATTCGTACTATGTAATAGTCAAATAATTGTATAATAATTCCATTTCAGGTTCTTATACAATAGAATATCAGAAATTTTAAATAGATAAAATGAATATTGAAATGTATTGTATTATACGTACATAACTTGCACGTGATCGCATGAACTCCACGTGATCGCATAAATTACAACAAAGTAAATGAAATACGTTTAGTATCGCCCTATTATGAGTTGTATTATATTATTGCTAAAAAGTATTTTACAAGTATTTAAATAATTTAAGCAGTAGAATTTCTACTCAAGGCTAGATTATATCAGAACAATTCGAGTTATCAGATACATATTCATATACATATTTCTTCGTTGCACGTACACACTTATTGACGCACAATATGGAACAATAATAATGCGTTATATTTTTGAAAACTGAAACAAACCGTTATCTGTTTTTAATTTCTTCGAAACTTTCACGTATTTCATTTATATAAATAAGAGGACCGATTTCTATTTTTTAGTGCCTCATCTCCACTTCTAAAATCTAGAACTACCGATTTTTTTTCATATACATATACTTTGTTCCATGTCCTCACCATTTAAGGAGAAATGCGACGCTTTTCAACAGGAAACACAGTCGCGTTTCACCTGGGCAATAACAAACATAATCTCGAGTGTTACACTTTTATTTGTGATATCATGTTAAAGTGTAAAATTGGACGATTAATAAAATGGACAGTTTTGTATATAGAAATGCGAATTTTTCAAATGAAATTTAATTTGAAATTCCCTTCAAGACTTTTAAAAATCAATTAAACGCTACTATATTTACAAGGCAATGAAATGAATGAATGTATTTGTAT
>NW_017181217.1:40698-46208 GCF_001652005.2 Ceratina calcarata
TTCATATACCGATATGAGTCATTTTGAGCTCCCCATGGAATGTAGGTGAAGGACAGAATTATTATTATTATCATCATTATCAGTTTATTATTCAAGTTTCACTGATAATAACTATCTTTCACTGGTAATTCCTATCTTTCCTATTTAAAACACAAATTACTTTTATCCCTCCGGTATAAATAGGCATTCGTCGGTAGTTCTAGTGTAAACGTTCATCAAAATGTGACTGCAAAAGTGGCTTGAACAAGTTTACGCGTTTCAGAAAAATTTCCTGTCTTCCACAAGACTTAATTTTCGACTTGAAAATGGAATCGTGCATGACGGCGAGCTGCGAGGCGGCGACGTCCTCGATGCCATCCTCACTGTTTTCTCAGCTGATTCAGATAATTTTGATGTCACAATGCGCGCTAAATAGAAGCGAGTATTATCCCGCCGATCGTACCAAAGAGATCCTCGGCGCGAACCTGGGATTCGATTTCGTGATTGCCGGGGCGGGTACCGCGGGGACAGTTTTGGCCAACAGGTTGACGGAGGTAACAGATTGGAACGTTTTACTGATCGAAGCCGGAGACGATCCCAGCCCCGAGAGCGAAGTGCCCGGTTTAATGTTCTTACTGGCCGAACATTATCAAACTTACAAGTACAAGGTAAAACAATCGACCAATACCTGGAATTAGAGAATAACCGATTAATAATTCTTGTGTTAAGACGGAGCCACAGGAAGGCGTCTGTCTAGGCTTGAAGGACAAACGCTGCAGGTGGCTCAAGGGTAAAGCATTGGGTGGAAGTTCGGTCGTCAATGCCATGTTACATATTTTTGGTAACGACAGGGACTACGACGAATGGGCGAAACTGGGTAACGACGGATGGAACTACGAAAATGTACTTCCTTACTTCAAGAAATCTTTAAACTGTGCACCGGAACACGTGGCCAGATTCGGTGACAAATATTGTGGAGTCGGGGGACCGATGAACATCAGACATTACAATTATTCACTGGCCGACATACAAAACGCGATTTTAAACGGAGCTCGTGAAATGGGAACGAACGTATTGGAACCATTGAACGGCGATCGTTTCATCGGATTCGGTAGAGCCATGGGCACCATCGACAATGGGCGTCGCGTGAACGGTGCCAAAGCTTTCTTATCTCCGATCAAAGACAGGAAGAATTTGTACGTAATGAAGTCTAGCAGAGTGGACAAGATTCTAATAGAAGGCACGCGAGCAAGGGGTGTACGAGTGACGTTAAAAGACGGTCGGTCGGTCGAGATAAAAGCGACGAAAGAAGTGATACTCTCTGCTGGCAGCATCGCCAGTCCACAGATAATGATGCTATCAGGGATCGGACAGAGGGAGCATTTAGAGGAAATGAAAATACCGGTCGTAGTCGATCTTCCTGTAGGCGAGAATCTTCAGGACCACATCATCTGGCTGGGACTGCACGTAGCTTATGTGAACGAATCTGTGACACCACCTTCGTCGACTTATGCCCTGGACATCGCGTACGATTATTTAGTACGGAACAGCGGCGAGCTGGCCACGCTCGGGAGCGATCTGATAGGTTTCCTCAATGGGACCGATCCCACTTCCAAGTACCCGGACATCCAACTAGATTTCGGTCACTTCCCACGGTGGAACGCGATGAAAATAATGGCTATTATGAAATCCTTCGCAGTTTCCGACGACGTGGTGCAATCGATGATAAAGGACATCATGGAATCGGACATGCTGATGGTCTGCGTGATTCTGCTCAGACCCGAGAGCCGTGGAAAGCTCGAGTTACGTAGCTCCGATCCAGCCGAACAGGTGAAGATCTTTCCAAATTACTTCACCCAAGGGAACGATTTAAAAACGATGCTCAAGAGCGTCGACGCGATCAAGAATTTGTTGAATACAGACGCTCTGAAACGACACGGTATGTGGCTGCAGCACCTCGACATTCCCGGATGTCGACATACTGAACCCGATTCAGAAGAGTACTGGGAGTGCAACGCGAGGCACATAACCACGTCATTGTATCACGCGGTCGGTACAGCCAAAATGGGACCGATCGGTGATCCCACGGCCGTCGTCGATCCGAGACTCAAGGTATACGGCGTCGACGGTCTTCGAGTGATCGACGCGTCGATCATGCCGAACATCATCAGCGCGAACACGAACGCGCCTACTATGATGATCGCCGAGAAGGGTGCCGATATGATTAAAGAAGATTGGAATTTAAAGGTCAAGGAAGAACTGTAGAACTGTAGAACTGTAGAACTGTAGAACTGTAGAACTGTAGAACTGTAGAACTGTAGAACGAAGTACCTTATATAGAGTAAGATTCTACTAGAATCAGAATTGCAAATCTTCAATTCGCATATAATTTACATAATTGAAACAAATTATACGAGTGATAACTGCAATAAGTGCCACATATTTAAGGCTGACGTCGAATCTGTTTTTCATATTGTATTTATGGAAATATTATACAAATGGAAATATTATACAAATGGAAATATTTCGTATATATCATAATTGTTTAATTTATTTATATATAATAATTCTATCCTACCGTTCCATCCTATTGACTTTACCACTGCAATTTGGAAGAAATTAAATGATAGGACAGACGCGAAATTATACAACTGGATACGAAAATACTTTAGAATTTCTAATAAACGAAAGCGTAATGTTTTAATAGTTAGAAAAAGAGACACGGGCAAGAAATCGCACCAGTTTCTATCGAATTTCAGGCTGAAAGCAGCCGGGAGTTTGCCACCACCGCCACTTTCGTCTAAATCGATTGTCAATGGTCCGCGAAATCAGGCAACAAAGATCGCCGATTCATTCCGCGCTCGACTCAGGCCCAATGCAGTTTCTGCATCGGCGGCTGTTTGAGTCCGTCGGGTGTTATAATTCTGTCGTGAGGAACTTAAACGCGGTGCTTTTTACTCTGTGCTCCGGAATAATTTTCAATTCAAACGTGACTTGAACATATGTGCGAAAAATTCAATTAAAAGAAGAAGAGTTCGTATCTTCACATGTTCTTCACTAAATGCAAAGACTATTTACGTTCATACAAAACGAATCAATTATTAACAGAGTGAATGTAAGAATATTCTTCCCGGAATATCTCATCGAGAATCATGTCGTGGGTTCCACCGGACCTGGCGAATCTCTGTTCGCCTCACTCGAGAGTGTCGACTTGTCAGCCGCCCACGTTTATGTTCCTAGCATTGGTCGCTCAGTTGTTCGGTCACTCCGAGGACTCGTATTATTACCCATCCTCCCATAACTTGCACTTTTCAAGTTCGTCATGGGAATCGGATGCTCAAGAACCGGAATATGAACTGCAATGTTTCGGAGGACAGAGGAACAGGAAATTCGCATTAGCAGAGGAGCCCGGATCGATAGAGGCTCACGTGGGGTTCGATACTGATCCGGTTTATTTGATCGGATCGAACAGCGAAACCGTTAAAACTGCGTCGACCATGAATTTCGCGGGAGTTTACGACGCCTACCCGAGAACTGGAGAACCGATCACTTCGTTCACCACACTTTACGACAGCTTTCTTCCTTCGCAAGGTAAAACGTCCATCGCGACGACTCACATGTTTCCAATGTGTACTTATAAAAGTCAGAAGAAACGACTTTCAAGAATAGTTTTCACCATTTCTTTCTGAGTCCCATAGAAACTTTTTATTACTTATCGAAAGTCATTAATCAAGACAGTCGTCGACAGTGGATAGAGCGAGAAATATTCAAGCATTTATATTCATTCATTCATGTTTTAATATCTTTAAAAATAATCAGCAATGTCGTATTTTATTTTTAAATTTGCTATATTCAAATCGAGTAACGTGATCAGTGATAGCAGGAATAATGTCAAGGTATCTGACTACAGGAAACATGGAATAGGGAACAAATAAGCTTGTCATCGTTTTTGTAACGTACTGTTTTGTAATAGAAGAGAAAGTACCGAACTAAACATTTACCTTCCTAGCAATTATTTAGTAAAATTCGATAGCTACGAATTAATTCTCCTTCTTTTTATTTTTTTTAGATTAAAGACTTCTCACTAACTCAGAATTCATGTTGAAATATCTTAAACTTCAGTTACTCCTCTGATTTAATAATAAAAAATAATGTAATTAATAGACCGCGGTTTTTATTTATTTATAGGAAAAAACGTAAATTTGATTTCAGATGCAATTAGCTCGGTTCGAGGAACGCTACGTCAATTATCGAATGCTTTTCCATACTACGACGACCAAGGCTACGTGCGAGTTCAGCGAGAGACCGATCCCTCCATTCCCTTGTTCAACGTCTGGAAAGATAGCAATCATTTCGCGGACTATTCTTATCTCTTATATCCAAAAGCGACACAGATCACGCGTGCCGCTATCAATTTTCCTACAGCAACGAACTTGCCAACGAATGAATACGATTTTATCATTGTGGGAGCTGGATCAGCTGGGTGTGTTCTGGCAAACAGGCTCACTGAGATAAAACGATGGAAGGTAATCGCTCTGATCTCCCCTTTTTAAATTACATTCCATAAAAAAGTTTTAAGAATTTTTTTATGAAGGAATTATATAGGGAATCTTAATCTCTATTCGATTTTTTCATTGTCATTGGTACTTTGTGATCCAATAAGCTACTTTACGTGCGTGCGATACGCGTATCATGGCCTGTTTAATCGGTGGGAAGCCATAGAACGTTCGCAACATAATCATCGCCGATATTTTGTTCCGTGACCCGTTTCAAAGAAGCCCGATGGCATTGCCCGACTTCACAACCAAAGGATCATCCGATTTCTTTTACCTTCTTTCATCAAACAATTGCTGACATCCCGTATTAATTATTCACAAGCTGTTTCGAGTTATACAAACATGAGAATTATTCCAGAGATCGTTCATTTGAATTTTTAGTTGAAATTAAATGCAAAACTTTATCAAATCGAACGCAACATTTATTATTATGTTACGATCATTATTGCTCATTTATGTGCACAATATATGTGCTTATTTACCTACAGTTTATCTCGACTGAAACAACTTACTGATAGTAATTTCTAATCACTATCGGTGTAACATTTTCCATTCACTTGCACGAGGTTCGAGTTTCGCCTCGCGTACACCTAATTTGTAAAAGTCATAGTTTTCCTAACAACCGAACGTTACTCATTGCTCGACAATGTACCGTCGTACTGACAAAACTCTGGCAAATTCCTATTTCCACGCGTCGCAAAAACGCATTCCTTCGGTTTTTACTACATTTACAGAGAAACTTCAAGCGAGCCTTCAATGTTGAGCCATGCAAATAAAAATTGCTAGCCCCACAAACTTTCAAATCTAATTAATTTGAAAAATTACTGATTTGAAGAAATTTGTAAATTTTATAAAAAAAATAGGAAGAAGCATTTTTTTGAATAGCAGACTAACTAATAATTTGATATAAATCTGCATATAACATTTTATTGGTAATTTTTATTACCAAAGAAACTCACATACTAAGTAGACATG
>NW_017181217.1:47804-52940 GCF_001652005.2 Ceratina calcarata
ATAATTCTATAATACTAATAATTCTATAATAAAGTAAATTATAACTAATCTTAAAAAAAATAAAAAAATAACTATTAAAGTAATCTATACTAAAAATTAACTAAAATATAAATTATCTGCTTAGGTGATGGGTGGTTCCAGTAGCATTAATTACATGATTTACATCCGTGGTAATCCAAACGATTACGACGAATGGGCGAAGAACGGGAATCCCGGTTGGAGTTACAAAGAAGTCCTGCCGTATTTTCTTAAATCCGAGAATAATAAAGACCCGGAGGTAATTTTCAATTATCCAAGGTTAAAACTATCGTAATCCAGATTCTACAATTAAAAACATATGCACATATCCAGGTGGTTAAAAAGAACCCTAAGTACCACAGGAAGGGCGGCTACCAGTCGGTCTCGCGGTTCCCTTACGTCGACCCCAACACGGAGATTCTCTTAAACGCGTGGCAGGAACTCGGCTACGATTCCATAGATGCCAACGCGAAGGGACAGCTAGGCGTGACGAAGCTGCAAATGACTTCGGCGCACGGACGCCGTCAAAGCACGAACGACGCATTCATCAGACCCGTTAGACGCAAACGGAGGAATCTGACCATCGAGACTCAGGCCCACGTCACGAGACTTTTAATCGACGACAGACGGAAGCTTGTAATCGGGGTCGAATACGTATCGACCATTACTGGCATCACGAAATCAGCGATCGCGAGAAAGGAAGTGATTCTATCCGCAGGTGTGATAAATTCCCCAAAAATTCTCATGCTCTCAGGTATCGGACCGGAGAACGAATTAAAAAAACACGGGATTAAAGTGATCAGCGATCTACCGGTTGGCCGGAATCTCCAAGATCACGTCACTATGGACGGTGTCGTGATCGCTCTGAACAAAACCGCGACTGCTAAAGACAACGAGATGAAGCAACAAGATATATTTTATTACAAGAAGACTCAAATGGGGCCGTTGTCCGCGACCGGAGCTCTGTCCTGTGCCGTTTTCCTACGCACGATTTTCGAGCACCAGCATAATCTACCCGACATACAATACGCTTTCGACGCCAGCAATCAAATGGATTACCTCGAAGACCCGGCGGACTTCGGAGAGACGGCCGTCGAGCCTCTGTCCTATTACGACGCTATTAACATCAGACCTATTCTATTGTCACCCAAGAGTCGTGGATTTTTAACGCTCAACGACACGGATCCTCTCTGGGGACCACCGCTGATCTATCCTCAATATTTCACGAGTTACCCCGACGCGGACGCGATGGTCGAAGGAATATATTCAGCGCTCGAACTATTCTATACGAAATCCTTCCGAGAGCACGGGCTTCGGTTGATCGACGCGCCATTACCCGCTTGTAGGCAGTTTGGGTTCAACACGAGGGACTATTGGAAGTGCGCGATGATGGAGTACACGGGTACGATCTATCATCCCGTGGGTACATGCAAAATGGGGCCGCGATGGGACACCGAAGCGGTGGTCGATTCTAGACTAAGGGTTTACGGCATGGCTGGGTTGAGGGTCGTCGATGCCTCGATAATGCCGAAAATCGTCAGGGGAAACACGAACGCTCCTACTATTATGATCGCCGAGAAGGCCAGCGACATGATTAAAGAGGACTGGTTGTGCGGTTGAAAAACATTAATAAAATAAATAAACGAACTAACAAATAATGAATTAATATATAATAAATTATTAACAAGTCCGTCCATGTAAGTTCGTTGAAATGTTTACTGAGAGAACGATTTTAAACCTCTTTCTATGCCGAAGCCTTTTAACACGGTTATTTACTCAGTATTACATAGTAATTGCCTTTTCATAATACTCGGTGTGCGTAAATTGTCTAATTTCTTCAAACGTGTTTCTGCTGTTTTGTTTATAACTGCAACTCGCGGTTTGAAACTTCTACTCGCGACGATGACCGCGGAGAAAGTTTCGGGCGTTAATTAAGAGTGGACACGTCTCTGGTATGTTGTCCACGTTTCTATGTTATTCGTACGTATTAAACATGTTTCGAGATTTACGTGTAATTGTACGATAACATATATAAAATAATATTTTAACAGTTTGCATAATTAAAAATTAATGACAATTTTATATTGCACATCATCATTTTAGTTATTAATATTTGTTGCCTGTTAATATGTTTTTAAATAAATTGATTTACCTTGAAATAACAGAATTGGCAGAGACAGTGAAATCTTCTGATGATGGAAATCAAGTCTTACCTTAAACAGAGAATAATTTAATATTATTTTATTATGCATTCATTCATTCAATTAAAAAAATATGCACAAATAATGAATTAATATATAATAAATTATTAACAAGTCCGTCCATGTAAGTTCGTTGAAATGTTTACTGAGAGAACGATTTTAAACCTCTTTCTATGCCGAAGCCTTTTAACACGGTTATTTACTCAGTATTACATAGTAATTGCCTTTTCATAATACTCGGTGTGCGTAAATTGTCTAATTTCTTCAAACGTGTTTCTGCTGTTTTGTTTATAACTGCAACTCGCGGTTTGAAACTTCTACTCGCGACGATGACCGCGGAGAAAGTTTCGGGCGTTAATTAAGAGTGGACACGTCTCTGGTATGTTGTCCACGTTTCTATGTTATTCGTACGTATTAAACATGTTTCGAGATTTACGTGTAATTGTACGATAACATATATAAAATAATATTTTAACAGTTTGCATAATTAAAAATTAATGACAATTTTATATTGCACATCATCATTTTAGTTATTAATATTTGTTGCCTGTTAATATGTTTTTAAATAAATTGATTTACCTTGAAATAACAGAATTGGCAGAGACAGTGAAATCTTCTGATGATGGAAATCAAGTCTTACCTTAAACAGAGAATAATTTAATATTATTTTATTATGCATTCATTCATTCAATTAAAAAAATATGCAACTAACATCGAAATATATATATTTATTTTTAAAGATCGACAATCCTAATTTTAATTCATATATTTTAAATGTTTTGCTCTAAAGTGTGACACGTGTTCTGGTGTTGTTAGGTAACGACGATCGTTAGGTAAACTGAGAAATAAAATAAGATCATCTATAACAGAGTTTGTAACACTTATTCGTGTCAACCTTAACTTTTTGTATTGCCTGGTGGTTACCTAGTTTCAATTGGTACCAGATGTTGTTGTCCTAGAACTTTGATACCTTCGTCTGAAGTCATAGTTACACAAGAAAGGTTTGTAATACTATTTATCAAATTGTCATTTGCTACAATTAACTTTAAATATTTCGTAACACGTGCAACTTAATACCAATCGATTGGTCGAAGAATCTCATGTGCTCTGAACGATATACTCGCCCAGTGAAGAACAAGAAATCTCTACCAATAAAGTATATAATTAAGCCACTGACCAGATTCTTGCGTAATCAGATTCTAATCTGCACTTGAAATTTTCTCCAATTCGTTCAACGATGACGACTATTTATTATAAAATATACATACTAACTGTTTTGCATTTAAAATTAACGATGTTCAATGTCTAATATTATCTAACATATCGACTATTTTTAAATCTTCCTCTTTTGGTTAACCAACGATTACGTGAGTGTGATTCACGAATTCGTACCTATTTGGAGAGTCGTGGTCAGTTCGGAATAGAAAACTTTTACGTGGAAGGGTCTTTCCCAATTTTTGAAGTACGAGCCGAGGCACACGAACGCGGTACATATTATGGAATTGGAGTGAGGAGGCAGCCTGACCGAGACGATTTCAAAATCGCCCGGGCGAAAGTGAAATGCCTTCTATCGAGTATACATAATACATATACATAGTGAGTCAGTAAAAACTGCCATCTTAATGTATACAGTGACGAGCGAAATTACACCAACACTGTTTCAGACTGAATTTAATGTTTCGATCAATAATACTTTAAATTATTTTTCACCCTTTATAATGCTTACACAAGCTCCAGTATGAATGAAATCTATGTTTGAAGAATTAAATTTTGTCCACCTCTTTGGTACAGATTTTGTCATAAAGGCAAGGATCAGGGGATATTCAAATAGAAAGATACAGAGAAAGTCGATGAGAAACTTCACAAGGCTATCATTCGACCTCGAGCTCTTCGCCTTTCGGTCCATTAATTCCCATCGAAAAATCAATAAAACGTCGATTCAAGTACCTCAAGTTTAAGTTGGCTAGAAGTTAAACTTTTTGTATGAGAACGCGTGTAAAAAAAAAACTCTCATCATTCATGTAAGACATTCAGTTTTATAATGCGAAGATATATTATAAAAGTTTTAATCAACACGAAGATTTGATTTTTTGTTGTAATTATGTCAGCTCAATTATTACTGTGCTAGTGATAAGATTCTTAAAAAAACAGGAATATTAAAATATTTATTGTTATAACACGTGTTACCATTCAATTAAAATGGATGTGCATATTGATTAGAAAAATGAAGATAATCGGATTGCAATTGTGCAACCTTGTGACAGTTCCTGTCAGAGCCTGTTTTCTTCCAATCCTTTCACATGCAATTATTCGCACGTAGACTAGAAAAAAAATTATAATCGATCTAATTATACGTACAGATTATATTGTGAAAGTATCGATTATAAAAGTAGTATTCTACAAGTTCCATCATTTAGAATTATAGAACAGCTCATTGCTCAGAATGGAATTAGGAATAAAAGATTATCACGTGTATACCATTGTGACCACAGGATTTCGTTCGACTGCGAAATCGAAAATTGGAGATCATCCGTATCCTTGAACGGATATTGCGATGCAGCTAATTACGAAACGAACTGTCAACGGGACGATAATTGCCATGTTCCCGGACTTCTGCAACTTATTTGCCAGAATCCGCGAATTCAAAAAATTTCGAGGTGCAAATTCAGCATGGACACAATGGAGATAATAGAATTGCGAGAATCGTTGATTTTTATATTACGTTCTAGTGAGAGAAGAGAATGTATATACCTTGTTGCGTGAACAAGTGTTTACACATGCGTTTATATACATCTAGCATCATAGCTGTACCAGAATAGCACGCCTAATGTACCAAATTCTATTCCAAATCTGATAATTAATTCTACTATCATAATAAATTATAACAAGCGAATATTTTTCTTTCCCCTTTTTAAAT
>NW_017181217.1:53592-56190 GCF_001652005.2 Ceratina calcarata
TTATAGAACAGCTCATTGCTCAGAATGGAATTAGGAATAAAAGATTATCACGTGTATACCATTGTGACCACAGGATTTCGTTCGACTGCGAAATCGAAAATTGGAGATCATCCGTATCCTTGAACGGATATTGCGATGCAGCTAATTACGAAACGAACTGTCAACGGGACGATAATTGCCATGTTCCCGGACTTCTGCAACTTATTTGCCAGAATCCGCGAATTCAAAAAATTTCGAGGTGCAAATTCAGCATGGACACAATGGAGATAATAGAATTGCGAGAATCGTTGATTTTTATATTACGTTCTAGTGAGAGAAGAGAATGTATATACCTTGTTGCGTGAACAAGTGTTTATACATGCGTTTATATACATCTAGCATCATAGCTGTACCAGAATAGCACGCCTAATGTACCAAATTCTATTCCAAATCTGATAATTAATTCTACTATCATAATAAATTATAACAAGCGAATATTTTTCTTTCCCCTTTTTAAATATGATTTATTTTTCATTACTCGAATTATCCTATCAATAGAAAAAGTGCAAGGGTCGTAACGTGAACCCGTACACGAAATCCTGATAGAAAAACAGGAATGAAGCGACGCCTCAGATAGTCATTCGAGCACAACGATAACCAAGCAGGACTAAAAAATATCGACAAGAAGATGACGAACGCGACCTCACCCCTTGGGTCAGAGATGCAAGTATACGACGCGGTGTCGTTTTTTTTTCTTCTCTACGAGCCGAAGTGGTGGCACGCCGCTTACTCGCGTGTACGCTTTATACGCAAGAACGTAATGTTAAAACCAGTCAGTCTTTCACTTTCTCTGAGCCCGTCGCGAGCTGCTCGACCACTGCCCAACTCCACGTGTGATAGATATATAAATATACGTGGTCCATCGTGTCCAGATTAAAATCCACCTCAGTGAACATTGGAGGGTCATTGAAAAAATATAATACGAAGATGCGACGGAAGTACAGATTAAACTTGAATTAAAAAGTGAGTACACGTTATGCAACGATATAATAATAATAATAATAAATGTTAAAATTAACGATTCATGCAGCAGGAATAAAAATGTTATAATAGGAGGAAAAAATTGTGTAAACCCAAAAATAGGCTTGGGACCAACGGATACGAGAGGAATTGTGGTTTATGTCGTAACAGTGTTGTCAAAGTGCTATGTACGGTTCAAGAGGGAATGTGTTTTGAAATAGATTAAATTAAGTGCACTTCATTTTCCTTATAAATTTTTTATATATGAGTGGACATCGAAGTGTTTAATTCAGTTGATTTATAAAAAGTATTACAGATGAATTAAGTATCTTAATACATAGCAAATTGTTTCAATTTACAAATTTTGAAAATCTGATTAAGTATTAAGAAATTCGAAAAGAGAAAATTTTAATAATAAAATGATGCACTGAAAATGAAGTCACGAAGAACGAAATGACATGCGGCTCGTCGAAAAGAGAAAAGAAAGTATGTCGCACTGTCCGAAAACGTTCGATCGGTGCTCTTAAATGGTGCGACGTCACCAGAGTGCATCGTCGTATCGAAGAAAGTTATGCAAAAATAAAACAGAACGTTTTAAATTGTTTTAACTATTATTCTCCTCTTCGAAGGTAAAGAAACTATCACTAGCTGATAATAGAGTCTTTATCGTGTAAGTGCAAAATCGTGCTCACTGTCCATTGATAAGAAAGAAACCGATCGAAAAAATACAAGGAGACCCAACTTGTCCCACGTTAATGCGAATATCAAGTTATTCCGTAGATAGATAAGACTTACAATATTTTCTTTTTTCTGTTTCAGATTTCGCCGGACATAAATAAAAAAAAATCAAACAATTGGGCCTTCATCAATTTTTTTAATAATTGATTTCATTAAGACTCGTTCGTTTACGAGTAACAATGAGACTCCATGATCCCATGCAAAGATGCATCAGTTGTATTTATACCAAAATGAACAATCGTCACTGAAATTTAATTATGAACAAAATCGTCCACCACAGAAAAATATTCAAATGACAACGATAAGATTTTACCAATAAAATCGATTGAAAATTTGTATGACGAATACCAAGATTAAAACAAAACTATAAAAGACCAAAATTAAGACAGGACTATAAAAGAATCGAGAGAATGGGGGTCGTGACAGCGGCAACGATAGCCGTAAAAGGCGCGACGATTCTTATTGGCAAAGTGGCCATAGTTCCTATCCTGATAGCAGCCCTAGCGTACTTCAATTACGATTTAATGGACCCTGAAAATCAGCCGAAGGTGACCAAGGAGATTCGCAAGGAGTACGATTTTATTGTAATAGGCGGTGGATCGGGTGGAACGGTAGTAGCCAACAGGCTGACGGAAAATCCGGCGTGGAACGTTTTGCTGTTAGAGGCTGGAGGACACGAGACTGAAATAACGGACGTCCCTATACTGTCTCTTTATCTGCACAAGAGCAAGTTGGATTGGAAATATAGAACCCAACCGCAGGATTCAGCCTGCCAAGCGATGATCGATCGGCGGTGTTGTTGGACCAGAGGAAAGGTCAGATCTCCTGCATTACTTGAGAACAGATTCCCAAAATGCCACG
>NW_017181217.1:56679-58501 GCF_001652005.2 Ceratina calcarata
TTTCAATGAGTACGAGAGCACTTGCAGCGTGAAAGGGTTAATATTACATAATTGGAAAATTTCATTTTCTAGGAGGATATTTAACGATCCAGGATTCCCCGTACAACACGCCTCTGGGTATAGCCTTCCTGCAAGCAGGCGAGGAAATGGGCTACGACATTGTAGACGTGAACGGCGAACAGCAAACAGGCTTCGCTTTATATCAACTTACAATGAGAAGAGGAACGCGGTGCAGCGGTGCGAAGGCGTTCATCAGGCCCATTCAACTGCGAAAGAATTTCCATCTATCCCTATGGAGCCACGTGACCAAAGTGCTGATAGATCCGCGAACGAAGCGAGCCTACGGAGTCGAGTTCATCCGAGACGGTCACAAGCACGTGGTGTTCGCCAAGAAGGAAGTGATCCTGTCTGCAGGTGCCATAAATACCCCACAGTTATTAATGCTTTCCGGGGTCGGACCCAAAGAACACTTGGAGGAATTGGGAATTCCGGTGATCCACGATTCGCCGGGAGTTGGACAAAATTTGCAAGATCACATAGCAGTCGGTGGCCTTGCTTTCTTGATCGATTACCCGATCAGTACCGTGATGAACCGACTGGTGAACGTCAACTCAGCTCTAAGGTACGCCGTCACAGAAGACGGCCCATTGACCTCGAGCGTAGGGTTAGAAGCCGTAGGGTTCATCTCTACGAAATATGCAAACCAGTCCGACGACTGGCCGGACATCGAATTTATGTTAACGTCGACGTCGACTAATTCCGACGGAGGGACTCACATAAAGAACGCCCACGGGCTTACCGACGAGTTCTACAACGAAGTGTTCGGGAAGATTAACAATCACGACGTATTCGGCGTTTTCCCGATGATGCTCAGGCCACGCTCGCGCGGCTTTATTAAATTAAAGTCGAAAAATCCGCTCGACTATCCGCTGTTGTATCACAATTACTTGACCGATCCTCACGATGTGGACGTTTTAAGAGAGGGCGTGAAAGCAGCGATAGCGTTCGGTGAAACCAGCAGTATGAAACGATTTGGCGCCAGGTTTCATAGCAAGCCTGTGCCTAATTGTAAGCACATACCTCAGTTCACCGATGAATATTGGAACTGTGCCATTCGTCAGTATACCATGACGATTTATCATATGAGCTGTACCGCGAAAATGGGACCGTCGACCGATCGTATGGCCGTCGTCGACCCGGAATTAAGGGTCTACGGTGTGGCTGGTTTAAGGGTAGTCGACGCATCTATCATGCCGACTATTACGAACGGGAACATAAATGCACCGGTTGTGATGATTGGAGAAAAAGGCTCGGATTTGATCAAAAAACAGTGGCTGTCGCGAAGGAAGAGGAACAATGTAACGATCGCAAACTCGTGATAAGACGAATTCCGTGTTGTGTCAAACCAACTTGTTTCACAGGTGAGATAGGTCGAACGCGTTTCTCCTATTTGTTTCGCAAATAGAGAAAGGGAAATAGTTAAAATACAGATTCCAGAATCGAAGATTATGACACGTGAAACTGATTAATCGGGGGCATGAGTGAACGGTAATTTGAATAAAAAATTTCAGATTGACGGATTTTATGCAATTATCAGAAAACTGAATATGCATAATAAATGAAGAGTGTAAAGTATGAAATGATTCAAAATATTGAAAGCTGAATAGATAATTCAATGTTTAAATGATTGTACAAATGTTTATTTAGAAGCACGTCGATATTTACGAATTTCTATTCCGCATTTGAATTATTTATTAATTTTGTTATCGTTGAGATAAGCAGTTAACAATTTAAGGATGTATTGGCTATACAGTCAATCCCA
>NW_017181217.1:58625-60045 GCF_001652005.2 Ceratina calcarata
TAAATTATACTGATACGAAACTAATTCCTGACATACATTCCTTGGCTTTCTCTTTAACATGTATTTAGCAATTTATGTTTGCAGAAAAATATTGGATAAATATTGAATTATTCATTGCACGAAAAAATATCAAAGAAACTTGTTCCCCAGTGCAAAGTGTGCAAAATTAATAAACAGAGTAAAATGCAATATTGTAATATTTAGAAAATAATTACGTTGACACGTTCTTTACTTTCACGTTGGGGATACGACGAATCACGAATGGATTGCACATTGAACTTACCGTAAAAAGAAAGATATTCAACATTGGGTCGCGTAGCACCGTTCTTATCGGCGCGTGTCTCGCATACGAAAGTTCAAGAGAAAGACTTTCTGACACCCTGACGTGATTTGGCACCATAAAGAAAAGATTTTTCTATTTAATTTCCCTCAATTACCTAATTTCTTTCACAGTTCTGTTTCCATTCTCTTTATAAGAATTAAATGCTGAATAACTTTTTGCGATAAACAATTTTACTCAACAATTAATTATGTATATAGAGAAACAAATAAATTCTAAATTATAAAGAAAAACAAATAAATTCTAAATTATAAAGAAAAACAAANCTAACACATATCAAAGAATTTCCCTTCCACGTAGCATTTTTTTTTTTTTAATATTAGCAGAGATTTTACTTTTAGGATAATAAAAAGAGAACGAATAGATAAAAGTATCGATAAGACTCGAGCGTTCCTGACTTTCATTGCGCAACGGAGAACGCCTCACTTAGTAAAAAAAAAAGAAGAATCATCGTCATTCGTTTTCTCAAAAATCTGAGACGTAGATTTCAATCTTTTATTGTAAAAAATAAATGAAATCCAACTCGTTCTTCACTTTGACACTGTTTTGAATGGATCGCGGTACTCGGAAGCGACGAAGGAGGTCAACCGAACGCGGTCTGCGTGCGGAGGAAGCGCGCGGTCTCTTTCACCGCGACGCTCGCAGTGGGGTCAAGGCTAACATCGGGCAAACGGAGCAGGAAACGAAACGGAGATGCGAATCGTCCGAAACTGATACAGATATGCGCCTCGGTTTACCAAAAGGGGCACCGGGCGCAGTGAACACCGTAAAAGACGAGAGAAAGTATCATAGCGATGCTTCAATGGTCGAACTAGCAGTTTGTCCCGCTACGAAAGCAGGCAGAAAGAAACGCTGCACGCTTCTAGACTCTTAATTCTCACTCTGCCAACAATGCGCCTGTAAGATTTCGTTGGAACGAGCTCACTGCACTTCCGTTTGATCACACGATTCTTACAATAAACCTAACTGGCCTCAAAAAAACATTGACGTTACAGCAGATTTTTATGTACAATTTTTTTTGTACTGATTTAAAAGCTTGTCGATAAATATCAAAGAACAAGAAAACCAACAATGCATTTT
>NW_017181217.1:61204-63642 GCF_001652005.2 Ceratina calcarata
GAACGTTAATAATATTGAATTTGTATTGCAGATTATGTGGCATTTGTAGGGAGATCGAATGGCAGGGAATTGGAAGCGACCGTCACGGGGTAGAATTAACCGGAAATGGCGATAGGACTAACTACATTCGTGAGCACTACCTCTGTCCTCGGATTCAGCCTGATTCCCCTATTAGCGATCGCGTTGACCGTGTTTCGGTACAATCAAGCGGACCCAGAATCTCACCCGACAAACGCGGCCCAGGTTCGACAAGTTTTAATTCACGTGCAGAAACTATTTTTATTATTAAATTAGTTCTTTTCCTAAATATAATTATTTGCAATATCTTATACTCGTCAAAATTGAAACCAACGATGAGTGCGACTATAAACTCCCAAATGTTCCTCAAGTATTACATTTTTTTTTGAAAAAATTGACATAAATCTTCATTTTCAGCTGCTGCGCATGTACGATTTCATAGTGATCGGCGGAGGAAGCGCGGGTGCAGTGGTCGCGTCGAGATTGTCGGAGGTCGCAAACTGGACGGTGTTACTTTTGGAAGCAGGAGGGGACGAGAATGAAATTTCGGACGTACCGTTACTTGCCGGGTATACTCAGTTATCGGATCTCGACTGGAAATACCAAACTACGCCGCCGTCCGCTTCGGCCTACTGTCTCGCGATGACCGGCGACAGGTGCAACTGGCCACGAGGGAAGGTGCTCGGTGGCAGCAGCGTGCTGAACGCCATGATCTATGTCCGTGGTAATCGGTAATTCAGCATCGATCGAATCTTTCGTTCAATCATTTTTTTATCAAATATCCGAAAAATTCATCGAGACGTCTCTCAACTACTGTGCAAAACTATCATTTATTTTCTTTCAATTTTTCTATAAATACATTCAATTCTACTCCGAGGTTTCATACATTTATAAAAAATAATCTAGATAAGGCAAGAAGTCTTGCTTTTATACGACTTTAAAATTGGACAATATTTCCAGGCACGATTACGACAACTGGGCGAGACTGGGGAACGTCGGTTGGAGTTACGACGAAGTTCTCCCATATTTCCTCAAGTCTGAGGACAACCGCAACCCGTACTTAGCTAGAACGCCTTATCACGGCACCGACGGTTATTTGACTGTCCAAGAGGCGCCGTGGCGGACGCCGTTATCGATCGCGTTCCTGCAAGCGGGCCAGGAGCTCGGTTACGAGACCCGCGACATAAACGGTGCGAATCAGACCGGTTTCATGTTGCCACAGTTCACCATTCGTCGTGGCAGCCGTTGCTCCACAGCGAAGGCGTTCCTGAGGCCGGTGAGGAACAGAGAGAACTTGCACATAGCGATGCAAGCACAAGCATTGCGGGTGCTGTTCAACGGGGACAAAAGAGCGACGGGCGTGGAGATCCTCAGGGACGGTCATCGGCAAGTGATAAGAGTCAGACGGGAGGTCGTGTTATCAGCCGGTGCGATCAATTCGCCCCAACTGTTGATGCTGTCTGGCATCGGACCCGCGGAACACTTAGCTGAATTCGGTATACCGGTTTTATCCGATTTGAGAGTCGGTGACAATCTTCAGGACCACGTAGGCCTTGGTGGGTTCACGTTTATAGTGAACGAACCGTTCAGTATTAGAAAGGATCGATTTCAAACGTTTTCCGTGATGATGGAATACATTCTACGCGAGAAAGGGCCGATGACCACCCCGGGGGTCGAAGGCCTGGCCTTCGTCAATACCAAATACGCTGACAAATCGATCGATTTCCCGGATGTTCAATTTCACTTCGCCCCGAGTTCGGTCAGTTCCGACGATGGTCAAATTCAGAAGATCACCGGTCTACGAGACAGCGTGTACAACACTATGTACAAGCCGTTGAATCAGGCAGAAACCTGGAGCATTCTACCACTGTTACTGAGACCCAGAAGTTCTGGTTGGGTGCGTTTGAAGAGTAAAAACCCGCTCGCGTACCCGGATATCAATCCGAACTACTTTACGCACAAGGAGGACGTGGACGTTCTCGTGGAGGGTATCAAAATCGCGTTGGCACTGTCGAACACGACTGCGTTCCAAAGATTCGGTTCTAGACCGCATACTATTCGCATGCCGGGTTGTCAGAGATACCCGTTTGATACCTACGATTATTGGGAGTGCGCGATTCGACATTTTACTTTTACCATTTACCATCCCACCGGGACGTGTAAAATGGGACCAAAGAGCGACCCGACGGCGGTCGTCGATCCGCGGTTGAGGGTGCGTGGGGTGAAGGGGTTGAGGGTCGCGGACGCGTCGATCATGCCAGTGATAGTCAGTGGAAACCCGAACGCTCCTACCATAATGATCGGTGAAAAAGCGAGCGACATGATCAAAGAAGACTGGATGTACAGGAAGAGACGATACGTGGGAAGATGACGAGAAATTAATAGAATATTTTAATATAATTAACGCTTTGACTGCCAAA
>NW_017181217.1:65515-68674 GCF_001652005.2 Ceratina calcarata
TCGTTTCATAGAATTTCGTACGAAAAATTAATCTGAGTTATTCGAGCGAACAGTAGATACAATTTTTAAACCACGAGAGCGTTTATAGGAAAATTCTTATACTATTCTATTTTTATATGCTATACTATTTATACTCGTTTATTTTAAGCGCACGTGCATTTATCTTGGAAGTCAATCACCTCTGACAATAAAAAGATGAGTTTTAACCGGACCGTGTGAAAGAATATAATTCTATCAAATATTTTATTATGTAACGAAACAATAAATAATCATGAATTGGATTTGAAACGAGAAAGGAAAATCGTACACCTGGTAAGAGATCCGGTGTTTACGGTTCCGGTGTTTTTTACTTTCACCCATCCGATTTGAAATTTGCGTGCGGAAAAAGCATTCTTCGAACTGATTGCGATCTCGACAACAATGCTAAGGCCACAATACTCCGACGCGATTCGAGGCGCGTACTACTCAACTCCGGTATGAATTTCGCTATCACTATTTACGATCGTGAAATCGTTTCTCCTCCATTTGCCCGGCGAATTTACGGTGCGTAAATCTTTCCCAAGTTTCGTTCTAAAATTGGCTCGTTTCGTTGAAATTCAACGTCGTAAAAATAGCGTGCTTCAGTTCATTGTCGTCGATCAAGATTTGAAACAGACATTTTTCTCCGTGTCAGTGAATAGTAAGAAAATTATTGTCACTTGACTTACAGTTTCAGATAACAAATGCTTTACATAAATTAGAAATTAGAAAGGATAAGAAATGTTTGGCTCGACGATTTGAAAATAATTTAGTATGTTAGAGGAAATAAGAAAATTTTTATAAGAGAAATTGGAATTTTATAAAAAAAAATTTTATAAACTGGTGGAAAATAGAAATGAATTCATGCTATCACTATTATTATTAATTACATTTATATCAAGAGTAATCCAGTAACACCTTTAATCATTCTGATATAGAACTAGATTCGAACGTTACGTTTTTCTCTTTACAAGCACACAAGATCTATTAATTACGACAGTGTTAATAAAGTACTACATCGTTTCAAAGGAAAGCGTTAAAAGGAACCACTACTTTTCATCTATTTTCCTTTCATCGAACGCTGGTCACCGTTCTAAAAACTGAGTCGAAATCTTTCACCTCGTGACGCAAATATAAACGAGATCGAACCAGTGTTTGATAGTACAAATTAAAAATGAGTAGACGTGCAATAAGGGAGCCTAATATTTATTCCAATTAATTTTTAATTTCCTGTCTACGATTATCCTACAGAATAAATTTTATCTGTAAAAACAAATACGAAAAGAATTTGATCCTAACTCGGATATTATCTTTTGCCCATGGCTGTACGTGCGTACGTACATGGCTAACGTGGTAATAATTAATGATAACTGACGGCATGCGTGTAATACTCGCGAGAATAGAAAGTGAATTTGTACGGAGGTTCCTCGACTCTTTCAAATTTGTACATTTATTAAAACGATACTAATAAACCGGAAACCGTTTGCTTGCGAAAGGATTTACTATCACTATAATACAGGATACGCCTAAAAAACATGTTTAAGATAAGATATCGATTTATATTTTAGTATAAATCGTGCATTAAAAAATTAGTTGGGGTCACTGTGAGCGTTAAGGGTTAATTTTGACTAGATCGATATTATTAATGTAATTGGGTCAAGGTAAATTTTAAGGTACAGTGATTTTAATTTTATAAAAGGGCGCTCAGTGAATTATCTACCTTAATCCCTCTTTAGAAGTTATTTTAGACATCGGATGTCAGAGGGGTATTTCAATTTCGGAGCGAGTATTCTTGCCCCAAGTAAATTATTTTTTTCATAAGTTTCGAATGAGAAACAGATTTGTATTAAAAATAATGTAAGAACTGATTTGATAATGATTGAAATTTACAACTATCTAGAATTTACAAGTAAAATCATTTACCAATGACATAGACGACTCTATCTAAAGCCATGGAATTAAATATAGCACCGTTGCTAATTTAAGAAGTTATATTGCATTGCGACGCGAGATTAATAGGTGAAATTTTCTCAGGTATTACACTCGACCGTGCCTCGTCTAACCATACATTTAATACCATTGAAACGGAAGCAGTGACGTTTCAAGGGAATATCTACCGTTTTATAACAGCCATGTCACCGTACGCCACCAGTTAACACGTAATCACTATTCTAATTGTGTGAATTTTCGTAAGCCTTCAAAGGCGGAGATCATTGCATAATAACTCGTACGTACAAACATTTTCAGAACAAGTATTACTGGTATTGAGGGAAACTGAGAAATAATAAAAAATAATAGAAATTAATTTAGGTTTTTGATTTTATCACGCAAAGCAATTTCGTCTACAATTAAATCTTTCTAAGATATTCCTCTCCCCCCTCTAATTAATATTAATACTTCCTAATGGAGCTTTCTATGTCTCCAATCGATATGATTAAAACCTGTTCTAAATAAACGAAACTCTCGACTAAAAGCGCCTGAATTAACTCATCATTTATTTACACAAGAATGCAACTCCGACCTTTGTTGAACTACCTCAGTGAGCAAATTTCTTTCGTACTCGAAGACGATTTCTTAAAATTTAATTAGAGACAACCAATGTGGTAATAAGCATTTAGTTATCCAACACTAAATATCGCCGACACTCGATAATATCTCCATAACCGGAATTTGCTATAGCCAGACGTATTGGATAATAAGGAATTGAAAATTGAAACGTTACACCTGATCCATGCCCGGTTCGATAACTGAAACAGGAGTACGCGCGTGTCGCATATAGTAGTTAGACGTAATCGCACGCGTAAGACACGGCAACAGTTACCGGATATAATCGACGCTAGAAAACAGGATCGGATCAAGGAACTCACTACGATGCGTATAAGCAAAGCGACATACGTCGACGACGGCGACGGCGACCAGCTGGTCGCTCGTTACTTCACCAAGTTTCCAGACCACTGACCCGATCCCGCGCTCCACAACAGATTTTCAACGCACGATTTAATTTTTCCGGTTAATTACATTTAATTCCATGGGACAGACGCCTGCGAAACGCAACTCGTTTCAACGAACGTTCCGCGTTTCCCGGAGATCGTTCTATACATCAGGGAGGATTCATAGACGAAATACTAATTCTCTACAGAT
>NW_017181217.1:68729-69644 GCF_001652005.2 Ceratina calcarata
ATAAATATAAATTAAATCAGAACACTGCTTTTTATTCATCAATAGTTCTCTCACCCTCTCACGAAAATCGAAAACGATTTATCTGAACAGGAAAAACAATTGCCCGACATGCATCGACTAAAACGGTTTACTAATTAAGTGAAACAGATCGTGGGAACCGTTTTCTTCCTTATGGTAGATTACAATGAATGAGAAGAATAGAGAAACAGGAAGGGTTTATCAAACGAAGGAAAAATGTTTGAAATCAATCCTGAATTATTCATTATTACCTGACTATTCTTTCACTCGATAATTACTTTAAAATAATATATAAACTTTTATTTCTTTAATTAAACCGAGAACTATTTTTCCTAAGTTTCATTGACTCGAAACGACAATTGTAAGACGAGACTCTGTTTAGTAAAACGCGTCGTTTGACGTGATGAAACATCGTTGTTTGCAAGAACTTTCTTTCTCTCGCTCGACATCCGTACTCGCAGTCAGTTGGTCACGAGGAGAGTACTATTGGTTAACAGACGTGATGACGATCACGTACCGCTGTCAACCGTTTCACAATTTATAGCAAACTCCTACTAAACGCGTTTCCTTGTACAAATGACTCATGAATTTTAAAGAAAAGAGAAATGTCTGACATCGTATTCGGTAACTTATTCGTAATCTTACTTCCAGTGATACGAGAGACCAAATACATATTATTTAAACGATTGTCTTATGAAATATCAAAATACTTTCTCGAGTATTGAGATACCTAAACAAATTATCACAGGATGTTAGAAGTGAAAGTTATCATAATTTAAGTAGAGTCTAACAATCTAAAGATTTTCACAAATCCAGAGAAAGAATTAATGATGGAACTTAACGATCAAGCATAATCTCAATTTAATTTAAATACGAGAAGTAGAAAAATTTTATTTA
>NW_017181217.1:70726-71548 GCF_001652005.2 Ceratina calcarata
TTTTTAAACTGACACCGTGGATGGTAAAATGACTTTAATTCCCGACGACCACGTGCATCTGAACTGTTTGCATGTTCGAGCGATTAGGCGATGGTCTATTTTGGTGCGAGCAGCAGCTGTTACCACATTACCAGGGTGGAATAGGTGTGCGCGCGTAGGTAACCGTGGCACAGGAAGAGAGTACTTTCACTGCCAAACGTACGGTTGGGAGTCTTTGAGGAGGACGAGGAAACCACGGGACCGGTGGGCGGACGAGGACGGTGAGAGTGAAACGAGTAGGGACCGTGGGGTATCGTTTCGGTACAGTACCGTATCGTTCTTCCGAGTGTCATTACCGGTTCCCTGGACTCGCGATCACTCGGCGATCGTTTCGGCGCCAGTGTGTACGAAAATCAGTGGATCCGTCCTAAAACTCGTCCTGCACGTATTCCGTCATCGAACCAGGAAGCAATCGGCGCCGTTCCACCTGGTTTCGTCTCGTTCGCGATTCGGAAACGATTCTAGTCAACGATCAGCGACCCTCGTTACAGGATACTGATAACTGGGCAATTTGATGGGAAAGCATTTGGAAAGGGAAACCGCGCGTGGATCGTCACGAAGGTAAGCGCAAATTCGGCTTCCGGAGAGATTTCGACGGGGAAACCATCCTGGAGAAAGTTCCAAGGACTCGCGGTTAGGTAATCCGGCGAAGGGACAGCTGGCTTTTGGATCCGTGATCGGTAGTTACAGTGGTCTCGATTTTTCTTAAGTAATATTTAAATACGGTGTACGAAGTTATTAAAAAAGTAATTTCATAGGTTAAACAGTGAGATAATGTGACGG
>NW_017181217.1:72972-74495 GCF_001652005.2 Ceratina calcarata
GCAATATTCTTCCGACGTCTGATTTCTTTTTAAAAAATGCGTTTCTAAAGTGCATAAACTTCTGGGATCGAATGTATAGCCAATACATCCTTAATACTGATTTGTGTATTGTTTTTATTTCGTTATGAATTATTGACCGTTCTTATCTTGCCTGTCTTAATTATTCGAACAGAAAGAGAAGCGTGAATCAATTGACCAGTGGGTCGCTTGAAACTGGCGATGACATAATAATACCGTAAAATACAAAGGGCAGCCAGCAGACATGAAACAACCGCGTTGAAGGTCGACTCACGGACCTCCCACTTTCGCGAGCGGAAGTACGAAATCGTGAACAAATGCCTCGAACCGTGGCAAAATAGACTCGAAATGAGATTTCAATGACCGATTGTACATTGAATTTCAATCGTAGTTACAAAATGAATAAGAATTCGCAGTTTCGTTTGAATCGTCTGAATAACTAAGAAAGCGATTATGGAAACGAATTTCACTTCCTATTGATTTAAATAATCAACGATCCACCGTCATTCATTGCGTAAGGATTGAACGTCTGCATGCGGGGAATCGAAACTATGCTCGATACGAAAATAGAGAGATGCCTCGGTATGAATTAAATATTAAGCGTGTACGAAACGATTACTAGAATATTCATGATGCTAGCGACTTGACGCTGTTAAATATTCGATCAAACCGATTTTTCTAAATTCTCTCTTTATTTATTTATGCAGATGCCCTTTTATGCAAAGATTAAATACTCTCTTAATTGTGCTTGAATATGACATCGTTTCATGTGGCAAATAGGCAATGAAACTTGAATTAAAATTATAATTACGCCGACCATAAATGCAACAAATATAGTAAAAATTGAAATATAAAATAAATACCGGATGTCGTAAACAACTTATGGCCATAGGGATGAGTGTTACATCCGACATTTCACTTGAAATATTTCAGACCGGTTTTAACACATTACACAACTTACGAAATCCACACGGGAACCAGTTTAAGCTTTACCATAATATCTCTCTTTTCAATATGTGATATTAATGAAATTTCGTATATAAAAACATTTTATATCAATGAAATTTCATATATAAAAACATTTTATATTAATGAAATTTCGTATATAATAAAAATAACGTATATAAAAACAATTTTATACTTTGGCATCAAAGACAGAAATTCTACTATAATTGTCGATCTTTGATTTAGCCTTAAACGAAGAAAGTTGCGAGGCGGTTGCGTAACAGGACATAGTAAAATTTTCTCGTTTCGAGTACTTCAAGGTGTCTCCCTTGTAAAACTAATTACTATACTAATCTCTTTAGGACTGTCTTTTGAAAAGGTACTGCGCAACGTTTCGTTGAATGTGACAGCGTGCAATGAACAACCGCGCGTAGCTACTCGCTCGCAAGTTTCTCACTTACATTCGTTTCAACCACATTGAAAGAAGAATTAATTTACGTTCAAGTGACAAAAGAACTCACGTGTTACATCCGGCATCAATGCTGAACAGAATCTCTTAC
>NW_017181217.1:74516-80187 GCF_001652005.2 Ceratina calcarata
GTATAAAACGAATTCTTTCATAGATTTCTTAACACGGTTTAATTCCTAACTATTCTCCTACTGTGAAAACCTATAAAGACTCATTCCAGAACATATTAACCCAAATAAACTAGAGATCGATTCTCGTTAACACTCGACGATTCTAACGTCACCGACGGCCTAATCTCATTAATTGCAACGATGATCCTTGACCTTTCAATTCTCTCTTACGTTTAACAAACAAATTCTCGATCCAAAAAGTATAATCGACGAGAACACAATGAAATAATCATACAGACTCAGTGTATGTAATATGTACTTGCATATAACCGACGTGACAGAGTGCAGTAAGCCTCGTTCTTTGTACGAAATCTATTGTATAAAAAGCGCTCTGTCACGGTCAGGATTCGAGGCGATAGCGAGGCAAGACCGGGTCAGAATCGGTGGAATGTTAACGTAACCACGAGAGAAGAGAATCCGTGGAAGGAAATCAGCGGCGGTGGTTTACATCGACGCAACACTTTCACCTTTCCCCATGTTATGAGATCGACATCTCTTCCCGCCGCGCCGCCGCCGTTCGTTCCACTGCGGCGACGACACAAGTTTATTTCCTTGACCAAGAATTAAATCAACGAATCGCGTGTTAATTGCCTACAATCATTTTTATAATAACCTAGACTTCATACTGGGTCGTTTAAGAAATCTCTATTAATGATAGAATTAACAACCATATTTTAGTAAAGCTAATAGTTAAAGTGATAGGTAAGGCTTGTAACAACACGTGGATACATTTGTACAGGCGTAATTTTGAAACTACTGTTTTCCTAATCATGAGTCTGCTGTAATTGAAAGTAGAAACGAAAGTAGAAACGGTATTAAATCGATTACGTTCCAAGGTTTAAACGAATCTCGTACCCTTCATAAAAAGACATCTACAACAACCACCCCCATGATCAAGTCAGCAGAATCCCCGGAGGCACGATGAAAAATATAAACTTCCATGTACCCTTCAAAGTATACCGCATCGACAAACTCGGTACGCGACCACCAGACATTTGCTAGCATAAAAACAGAAAAAAAGACCGCAGCTTTGCGTAATGACAAGAAGATCAAACGAGATACGAAGAAGAAGGAAAAATCGACAGAACCAACGAGATTCGAGAACCAAAAATGGTGTTCAGTACGATCGTAGTTACGTCGGCTTTGAAGGGCGCTTTGGGGCTGATGGGCACAAGCTTATGGTTGATCCCATTACTGATAGCCGGTCTGTCTTACTACCGGTACGACCAATTAGATCCTGAGAGTCGACCCATCAATAGATACCCATTGTACCCAGAGTACGATTTCATCGTCGTGGGTGGAGGATCGGCCGGAGCCGTCGTGGCGAACAGACTCTCCGAGATTCCGAATTGGAACGTTCTACTGTTGGAAGCCGGTCCGGACGAGAACGAAGTGACCGACGTCCCATCACTAGCGGCTTATCTTCAGCTAACGAAACTCGATTGGAAATACAAAACGGAGCCAACAGGCAGGGCTTGTTTAGCCATGAAAGGCGGCCGTTGTAACTGGCCGCGTGGCAAAGTGCTGGGTGGATCCAGCGTGCTAAACTACATGCTCTATGTTCGAGGGAATCGTCACGATTACGATTACTGGGAATCCTTAGGTAATCCCGGCTGGGGATATGAGCAGGCGCTTTATTATTTCAAAAAATCCGAAGACAACAGGAACCCGTATTTACAGAAGAGTCCGTACCATTCGACCGGTGGTTACCTAACGGTGCAAGAATCGCCGTGGAGGACGCCGCTGGTAGTAGCGTTCGTCCAAGCAGGGACAGAAATCGGGTACGAAAACAGAGATATAAACGGTGAGCAACAAACGGGGTTCATGATAGCTCAGGGTACTATACGTCGCGGGAGTCGATGTTCCACGGCGAAGGCGTTTCTGCGGCCGATTCGGTTACGTCGGAACATCCACACGGCTATGAACGCCCATGTGACGAGAGTGCTGATCGACTCGGTCACGATGAGAGCTACGGGCGTCGAATTCGTGAGAGACGGTCGCCGGCAGATCGTTCGAGCGAGAAAAGAAGTGATTCTCTCAGCTGGGAGTATCAACACTGCACAAATATTAATGTTGTCCGGCGTTGGACCGAAGGAACACTTGCGGCACGTGGGGATACCGGTGATCAAGGACCTTCGAGTCGGGGACAATCTTCAGGATCACGTCGGCATGGGCGGTCTCACTTTTCTCATCGACAAACCCGTGGCTATTGTTCAGAATCGTTTCCAAGCGGCGCCTGTGACGATGCACTACGTAGCCAACGGCCGGGGGCCGATGACCACCCTGGGTGGCGTCGAAGGTTACGCGTTCGTTAACACAAAATACGCGAATCGATCCATCGATTATCCGGACATCCAGTTACACATGGCGCCGGCGTCGATTAATTCCGACGGCGGTATACAAGTGAAAAGGGTCCTGGGCATAACCGATGAAGTCTACAACACAGTTTATAGACCAATCGCAAATAAAGACGCGTGGACCATAATGCCGCTTCTGTTGAGACCGAAATCGAGAGGCACCGTCAGGCTACGGAGTTCGAATCCGTTTCACAGCCCGTTGATCAACGCGAATTATTTCTCGGACCCGATGGACATCGCTACTCTAGTCGAAGGCGCGAAAATCGCGATGCAAGTCAGCGAAACGAAGGTCTATAAACAATTCGGATCGAGGGTGCACAGGATTAAATTGCCCGGTTGTAAGAACTTAAAGTTCGGCTCGGACGCCTATTGGGAGTGCCATATTCGACACATCTCGATGACGATTTACCATCCGGTCGGAACGGCGAAAATGGGCCCGTCTGACGATCCTACGGCCGTCGTGGACCACAGATTAAAAATTTACGGGATCGAAGGACTCAGGGTGATCGACGCGTCGATCATGCCGACGATTTGCAGCGGGAATACGAACGCTCCGGTAATTATGATCGGAGAGAAGGGCGCGGATCTTATAAAAAACGATTGGTTGGCAGTGAAGACGAACGGAAGACGGTGAATTTGGTATGTCATAGTTTCAAGTACAAAAATGAAATTCTGCTGGAAATAAATATTCGACACTTCCAGATAGAACAATTTTAGCTTGCAAAAATTCACGAATGTTTATACGATCGATGTTTATAAATTTGTTTTATTGTTTGTTAACAAGTTAGTTATGCCTTGTTGATTACTAGTGCAGCGATGCGTGTCAGTCTGTCTTTACTTTGTAAAGACGTTACAACGTCTGCATTGTGATATGTTGAATGTGCAGATGGCTCATTCGATTCTGGACTCACTACGCACGTATACATCGTTGTGGTACGTGCGCTCGTTTGCTTTTGTCAAACAACGATGATACTTTTGTTACTCTTTCATAAATACTGAACGAGAGCATGAATAATAAAAGAATGCTTGTATATGTTTGAAAAATATGAAAGAGAATGCGCGATATTTCCTATGTGTTCCTGGGAAGTGGGTCCGGGATCAAATTAATATTCTGTATATAAATTCTTGTTAACTTAGTTATAGAATTGTTTAACTCGAAAGATTTGCGAGAACGAACGAGTGACGATTTTAGTTAAAGTTGTATTCCGTTGTTACTAATTAAGGAGTTTTTTAATTGTACCAAACTGTGCGAACGATTTTAGTATTTAATCGAATTAACTCTATTTTTTTTATTGTGTTTTATTATGAAATGTTTGTAATGAGAAATTAGATAATAAAGCTCTGACTAAAATTGATCGACGATTTATCATTCGAACGACAAACACTGCCAGGGAAATGATATAGACAAATGACATAGACGAGACATCCTACTTCGGTGTTTGCAATTACATAAATTTCGCGTGATGCACGTGTCATTACGCAATTAGCATCGTTCGAGATAAATGTTGAAATTAAAATTTCGTTATGAAACGTGACCGAAGAACAGAATGCAATAGTTCAATTTCATTGAGACCGTTTTACGTAATCGACTTATTCAATTTAAATGAGATATGTGAAAATACAATTTCTAATATCGTCAGTCTCTAAAACACTACAGAATAATACATATATAAAAAAAGTCGATGATTCTAGCGTTGCGGAGTTCAAATAAATATTAGTTCGATTTTAATCCACATTAAAATTAAAGTAAGAGAAGTTGAATTTTTCGATAAAAAAGTATTGAATTTTTCATTGAAAACCCTATTGAAATTGATAAAGGAAGTCAAGACGAAAATAATCGCGTTTGATTGATCCCGATATCTCAATTCGTTCCGAAGATACAAGCTTCCAAAGTTTAGCTACACCGTTCGGCACACTGACATAGTTTCGGGCGTCTAGACTTAACGGTAGGGATAGGTCCGGGAATCGGTGCGAAAAGGACAACACGAGCGTCGAAAAAAGTTTCCCTTTTTTGCTAGGACGACCACCAGAAAATGTCTGTCTGTTTTTGTAAGGCGAGCGCTACAAAAAGTCTGCTTCTTTTTCTACGACGAGCGCTACAAAAAGTTGGCCTGTTTTTCTACGACGAACGCCGAGAAAAGCATATATGTATTGTCACGACCATATGTGCCGAACGTTTTTTAACTCTCCGGAGTCTCAGGTTTCACAGACGAACGCCGAACTCCTCACATAGTAATATTGCAGGGATTGTCAACCTGCGGCTTTTAGAAGGATTATTTGTGGTTCTCAATAAATGTAACCGAGTTCCTTTTTCATTTTTGTGCAATTATATTTTAAAAAATTATTATCGTTCAGAAATGGAAAAAAACTGGTACGTAATTCGACAACAAGTATAAGCCTGGGAGTTGGAGTCAGGGCCGACCAGGTCAACAGGGTTGAAAGGGTGAGATAGGTCTCGTGGTCTCGAAAAGGTGGAAAGCCCGGTTAGCCTTGAAACGTGGGGGTAAAGCCTTGGCAATTTGACCCGTACAGAATTCTGTACGCCGTTCTAGTGGAATGGGAACCATTCAACGTTGAATGAACAAATGCATTTGAACGAATAAAAGTCATAGTGGTGGAAATTGTGACCTGCATTGTCTCCAATTACGTGCAGACATATGCAATTGAAAAAAAGGTATAAAAATGCTGAGTTTGGAATAAAATATATGAAAGCTTATTTCTACTACAGTAATTAATCTTTTACAATGTGTACTGCTTTGACGTATGACAAGCTGATTAATCGAAAACTAGAACTTTTATCTGAAGTTTTACGTGGAATAAATTACTTTGGACACAAATCAAATCTACCAATAATTTTATAAAAATGTTCCAGTCTGCTTGAACCTGGGGGTCAAACGTAACGGGAAATATGAATATTAAACGCGAATTAACCTTTGCCTGAACATGATCGTTAATCCACTCACTACAGGTTTTTATTTGTTTCGTAAAACTAGTATTCCACTAATTTACATCTACTGCTCTAAATGTTACGAAGAATACGGACGCTAAAAAAACAAGGAAACGTCAATTTAAAGGCTAATTCCCACAGAACGGCCGATGGGACGGTTTTCGTAATAGACAATAAATACTGAAATGATCATGACTATATTCCAAGATACACGAGTGCGAGTAATCGATTTTGCAATATTTTTTTAAAAAAAGATGTCCATATATTAATTCATTGGTTTGGAATTATTGTCAATCATTTCCTATCTAAAAATATACTCAAAGAATAA
>NW_017181217.1:80208-82906 GCF_001652005.2 Ceratina calcarata
TTATAAAACTAATTGAAAATCGTGAAACGTTAAAACGTGAAAATAATTGATGAAATTAATTTGGGAAAATATTTTGTGCCATGCACCGGATCATAATTAGGAAGTTAAAATTCCAAACTAAACGTAGCCAATATTTCAGGGTCACAGTCCGAAGGACCCCGCTCCGTGGAAATTGACCTTAACGATACGTAGACATGACCAGAAGTACCTAACTCGTAAGCTGTACGCATGCAAGTATATATACTAACGCGAGGAGTATCATTTCGTCTTGTCCCACTTGAAAACCCAACCAGTGGCGGCGATGTGTTCTATATCGGCCTGCGTCCTCCCTTTCGTAATTTTCCTCCTCGTTCCCGGTCCGAGCACGGCTCAGCAGTCACGATTTAGCAACGGGCAAAGGAGATACGCGAACCTGTACGGTTACACGAATTTCAATACGACGGGCACGGAAAACCTGATCGACGTGGTGATAGGCGGGCTGAATTTCCTCCGCGCTAACGAGCAGTTTCAGGAAAATGCTCAACCCGACGTGACCCCGAAGCATCGATCGAAATACGATTTTATAGTGATCGGCGCAGGAACTGCAGGAGCGACGATAGCGTCCAGGTTGAGCGAGATCGAGGACGTAAGCGTGCTCCTGATCGAGGCTGGACCAGAAGAGACTCTTCTCATGGACGTGCCCATACTGGCGAACTTTTTACAAGGCGTGGAATCGATCGACTGGATGTACGAGACGGAGCCGTCCGAGAAATACTGCCGGGGGATGAAGGGTCACAAATGCAAATGGCCCAGAGGCAAAGTGATGGGCGGTAGCAGCGCCCTGAATTACATGATAGCCACCAGAGGAAACTGGCGGGACTACGACCGTTGGGCCGAGCTCGGTAACGACGGATGGGCGTTCAAAGACGTAATGGATTATTTCAAAAAATTAGAGAACGTAGAAATTCCCGAACTGAGGAAGGACGAGAAGCACCGCGGGACGAACGGCCCGGTCTCGGTGGATAACCCGCCGTTTCGATCGCCGATGGTGGACGCGTTCCTCGAAGGCGGTAAAGAACTGGGTTATCCGTTAGTCGATTATAACGGAGAGAAGCAAATCGGATTTTCGTATATACAGTCGACCATGCACCGAGGGTATCGCATGACCAGCAACCGGGCTTACCTCGTTGGTAAAAAACGGAGGAACCTCCACGTGACCAAGATGAGTATGGTGCACAGGATATTGTTCGACAAACAGACCAAACGAGCGATCGGAGTACTGTTCGTGAAGAACAACCGAATGTACAAAATCTACGCGGACAAGGAAGTGATCCTGAGCGCGGGTGCAATCGGATCGCCGCAGTTACTGATGCTGTCCGGAATAGGACCCGCGGAGCACTTGAGAGAACTCGGCATTGACGTGATAAGAGATGCGAGGGTGGGCGACAACTTGATGGATCATATAGCTTATGGTGGACTGACGTTCCTACTCGATCAACCGATGTCTATAACTACTTTTGATCTGCTGAACGTTCTCAAGCCATATTTACGAGATTTCCTGATGGACCGGAAAGGTCCGGCGACCACCAGTGGCGGTTGCGAGGGAATCGCTTTCGTCGACGTCGACGATCCGAAAAATAGAGACGGATCTCCGAACATGGAATTACTGACTCTGGCCAATTCGATCCACGGGATCGGTATGTTGTACGATAATTTCGGACTCGACCAGGAGATCAGGGATAAATTTTCCTGGATACAGAACGTATACTCGTGGGGAGTGTTTCCTATGATACTGCGTCCAAAGAGTCGCGGTTGGTTAAGACTGAGATCGAAAGACGTAAACGTGCATCCGAAGATAGTCGCTAATTACTTGAGTCACCCGGACGACGTTAGGGTTTTGGTGAAAGGCATCAGAATGGCTATTCAAGTTGCTAATACGGAAGCTATGAGGAAAATGGGTTTACGGTTTTATAATAGGACTGTGTCCGAGTGCGAGAAGTATCCGTTCGATTCGGATAGTTATTGGGAGTGCAATTTGAGGACGGAGACATTGACTATTTACCATTATAGTGGCACTTGTAAAATGGGACCGGAGAGCGACAGTACTGCCGTAGTCGATCCGACTTTGAAGGTACAATTCTATTTTAAATAAAGTAATTCCTTGAGGCATACGATTTTAAAGAAAAAATAACCCAAGTTGCACAAAATTATTAAGTAATTATTATTAAGTAACTTTAAATTTTCGAGGTGGGTTGAAATCCCACCATGTATAAAAAGTTGGGACAGGTTTTAATCCATCCAAACTGGAATTAAAATTCTCCTATCGACGAAGCATGTGACAAGTTTTCTAAATTGATTGAGTAGAGACGATTTCGTAAGGAGGAATTTAAAAATACAATAAATATTGAAACATGCAAATTTCGTGAAATTGTGTTGAGATTTGCCGATCGCCGAATCGAAATGTAATTTGAATATTTCAGGTAATCGGCATCAAGGGACTGAGAGTGGCTGATGCTTCTATAATGCCGGAAATTATTTCTGCCCATCCGAATATTCCGATATTCATGATCGCGGAGAAATTGTCAGACATGGTTAAAAGAGAGTGGGGATACCTAAACGACTGAGTATCGCAATTTAAAATCCTATTAGAAGCAATGAATTTAATTATACTTAACTAATTAATTAGGCAATTCTAATTTTATATTAGAATATGATTAAT
>NW_017181217.1:83960-84541 GCF_001652005.2 Ceratina calcarata
ACATCAAATTTTTCTTTGAACAAATTTCGTGTAATTATTAAATAATATACTTTCTCAGAATCTGATTATTTTGTCGCATAATCGTGAAACAAGATAAATAAAACGTGTAGGAATGCGACAGGGAGAAGATTTAAGAAGGGGCCGACCGAATGGAATATTACTTGAGCACGATACGTCTTACGTGAGCGCAGCACTAGAAAGCGCATTTCACCGGTGGATCTCGAAAAGTGAACACCGACGGTCGGATCCGAAAAAGTTTTTAACCACTCCCGACGTTTCGGGTTTTCGATCCTCGTTTCCGTCGACGCAGAACGAAAATATCGATATCACATAGTCTGATTAACCGCGGAAATTAATGGTAATAAAAAAGTGAAACTTAATCAAGAATAGAAAATTAAAATATTCTAAATTTTTGTTTGGACTTGATTAATTTGAAGAACTGATGTGACAGTGATTATTTTATGAACGTCCTTGCAATCTGTTTGACTATTATCAATTTCCATATGTTCCTCGTTTTGGCAAAAACAGATTGAAATACCAAGTGAAACAGTGACCTTTCGAAGTAGATTCATGCAGGTAAG
>NW_017181217.1:85269-108104 GCF_001652005.2 Ceratina calcarata
AAATATAATATAAAAAATCGATGAGACAATTTACACAATTTCTTAATTAATTTAATTAATCCTGAAACCCATTAGCTGACCAAACGTTACTCCCTGTTCCAGAGCAATGTCTCATTTCATCAAAATATGTTTGCTGATATCAACCCTGGCCTCGCTGGGGGAGTCTCAATCATTTTTGGACGCGATAAAAACTTACGGACCACCGCCGGTCGTCCTGAATAGAATCGACCCTAACAATAATAAATACGACTTCATCGTGGTTGGCGCCGGGTCGGCTGGTTCCGTTCTAACCAACCGTCTGTCGGAGAACAAAAAGTGGAACATTCTCTTATTAGAAGCTGGTGGACCGGAGACACTGCTCCACCAGATTCCTATACTGGTCGGTTTCTTTCAATTAACCAATTTCAATTGGGGATACAAAGTAGAGCCCCAGGCGAACGCCTGCTTGGGCATGATCAACCGGCAATGCTCCTGGCCGCGAGGTAAAGCTCTGGGTGGTACCAGCACTCTTAATTACATGATCCACACACGTGGAAACAAGCTCGATTACGATATCTGGGCAGCGCTGGGGAACGAGGGATGGTCTTACAAGGACATTCTGCATTACTACAAGAAGAGCGAGCGATTCGACGTTCCAGGTTAGATCATATAAAAAATACTAAATATATAATTATATCGTGCAATGATAAGCAAACTAAGAAAGAATTATAAGAAAGCAAGCGCGAAAGAACACTGTTTTAAAATAAATATTTAAAAGGTCCTAAATTTAATTCTTTATCAAGAATTTTATAAATACACTAAACGCTTCTCATTATGAAATGAGTTCAAAGTCGAGGATGTACACTTTGTGCGATTGGAATATTTTAATAGAATATTTTTTATACAATAATTGAATCAAGCTTCAAAACCAGATAACACTTTTCAAGGAAAAAGTGAATAATTATATTTTTATAACGAGTAAATAATTAATAAGGATAATTTATATGCTTAAAAATACTTTAATAATATATAAAATCGATACGAATGATGCAAGCAGATTAAATCCAAGTCTACATAAGAAACCGAACTTTTTCCTCACCAACGTAATAACATACCATGCACGTGCGTATGTACAATAATTAACTAATGTATACGTATCCAGGCATCAAGAATTCGACGTATCACGGGTACAAAGGTAACTTATGCGTGGAACACGTGCCTTATCACACGGAGCTGGCGACAGCGTTCCTGAAAGCAGGCAAGGAGCTGGGCTACGACATCGTCGACTACAACGGCGAGGATCAGATCGGATTCTCGTACATCCAAGCGAACACAGACAAGGGTACAAGATGCAGTGCCTCGAAGGCGTATCTACGCGTGAACAGAGCGAACCTAAACATCGTGACCGGTGCTATGGTGACCAAAGTCCTGATCGACGACGAAACTAAACGCGTTTACGGTGTCGAGTACATACAGAATAATCAGAATAAGAAAGTGTACTGTTCAAAGGAAGTGATCCTCTCGGCAGGTACCATAGACTCCGCGAAATTATTAATGTTATCTGGCATAGGCCCCAAAGAGCACTTGCAAGAATTGGGAATTAAAGTAATCGAGGATTTGCGAGTCGGATACAACATGTACGAGCACGTGGGTTTTCTAGGCCTGACGTTCTTAGTGAACCAACCGGTCTCGTTGCTGCAGAGCAGACTGGCCAGACCTAGCGTGTTCATAGAATACTTCTTAAACAGAAACGGGTTGATGTCGCTTCCAGGAGGTGCCGAAGCCTTGGCGTTCCTCAGAACTAAATACGCGACCGACAGCAGACCGGATGTCGAACTTTTGTTCGCGTCTGGGTCTCTGCACTCGGACGGAGGCTTACCGTTGAAGAAAGCTCTGCGAATAACCGACGAACTTTATAACACCGTTTATAAACCGATCGAGAACCAGGACGGCTGGTCCATCTGGCCGATCATGCAGAATCCCAGAAGCGTCGGCAGGCTCACCTTGAAATCAAAGGACCCGCTCGATCCTCCTATAATGCAACCGAATTTTTTTACCCACCCGGCCGATGTAGAAATTATTTTAGAAGGCATCAAACACGCTATCAATATTTCGAAGACCGAACCGTTCCAGAAATACGGAACCAGATTGCACTCTATTAAAATTCCTGGGTGCAGAGCGTACGAATTCGCCAGCGACGATTACTGGCGCTGCGCTATTAAACATCTACCGTCGATGATGAACCACGAGATAGGAACGGTTAAAATGGGACCGAAAACTGACCCCGACGCCGTGGTGGACCCACGGTTGAGGGTGTACGGAATTCAAGGATTGAGAGTTGCCGACGCTTCTATAATGCCGACGATGCCCGTGGGTCACGTGAACGCCGGTATTTACATGATCGGCGAAAAGGCAGCTGATATGATCAAACAAGCCTGGCAGTGATAATTGAAAGACTTAATGATCCTGGCTTCAAGGCTGACGATCTTCGTACAGGATGTTTACGTGATACTGAATTAGAGAGCACGTGATGCACCTCTGCGATTAGTTTCGTGCTTATCGTGAATATTATTCCTGGGCCAACGATACGACGCGAGACCGAGATTTTTTCCTTATAGGAAATCGACTGTACGATCGATTGAAACAATCTATATGATTAACTTCGATACCAGCGTAGAATGACTCGTTCCGAACTACTGAACGATTAATTGAAACCGTGAAATATTATGCAACCGAAGAGTCTTCGGTCATACGACAATTTCGGTTGATCAGCTAGAGGAGATAATGAACGATTTGCGTGTAGAACGCGAGGCGATCAGGTGACCCACATAATGTTCATTCCGGTAAAAGGGAACCCCGCGTGTAAAAATACGCAACGCGCTTATCACCGATGACGTAAGCGGCGAGATGAGTCATACGTTGTTCGCGTTCTGATATCGACTTCCGCGTAGAATTGGAAGATAATCTCGATGGATCAAGCTACTTCTACGAATATCCTTTGTTTATATCGACTGTCGTGTCACGGGTGATATTAGTGCCATGCGACGAATTCCTTTTGTCTAATTACGAATAAACTTTTAATTTCATATATTAGCTACTGTTTAATAATTACGTAGAAAATGTATTCATGTTCACATCTATTTAATTTATAAATAGACGTGCATTCGTACAGAAGATAAATTTGCATATTTGCTTGTTTAACGGATGGAGGAAACTATGTTTAACTCTTGCATTCGTCAAAACAAGCAGACATTTATTTTGCAGAAAATTATTCCTATTTATGCGAGGATTTAATGAAACTATGAATAGAAAAATAGAAATCTAATGTTATAATACTAGCTTGACCAGTGAAAGATGTTCAGATTATTAACCCTGTGATCCGGTTCCCAATTGGCTGAGTTAAGCTACATAGATGGAAGAGTTTATGAATTTAACCTTCAAATCATTTGACGCCACCTCATCTTCTCCCAGCGTTTCAAACGCTTTCATCAATAGATTGTGTACAAACTAAAGATAACGTGTATATTTAAATTCATAAAAATGCATCTAATCTATATACTTTACTTACTTGTTTTACAAAGTATGTACTATATAGACCTGATGACTTTAATCACTGCTTTGCTTACACATATCAATCACTTGAGATCGACCACCACTTGTAGTTAGAAAAAGTGGATTAAATTACGATCTCGTATACAATTAACATACTATTAAACTATTACAAAGGTTGAAATTACACACGAACAGTATCCGATAATACGACTTAGTATCTCGTCAAGTTGACGAGCTCAAAGAACGTGCAGAAATCGTCTGTTCGAGAGAAGCTTAAGAAATGCATTGAAATCGTTTGTCCGAAGGATGCGTGCAAATGAATATTGCGTAAAACCGGCGATGAAAAGCCTGCGACGAAGTATCAAGCGCAGCAGCCCTAAGTTGATATATTGCGACGCTTGACAAAAGAGACGGAATCTTTTAATCACGTACCTGATACGACGAGGGCTTCGTTTGGACCGCAGGTATGAAAGTTTCCCATCGCCAGATGAAATTCTCGTCAACGAGGATGCAACGATAAACCCGGCACAAGCGAGCAACCTCTACACTAACACGGTTAACACTAAACTAATTCATACGTCTGCTCGGCAGTGTTCAGATCACGAATTTAATCGGGACGACCTTGGTAAATCACTGATAAACACGCAAACAACCCCCGGGGTTAATCGCGCGTCAGGAAGGTTACGATGTCACTCACAAAGCCACTACCCGAAAATTATTTGTAGCCTTTTGTAAAACTCTAGCGGTTACTGGCACTGCTGCCAACCTTTGCGCGCTGACGCAGCCACGATTCCCCCGCGCTAATCAAATACCTTACTCGTCGATAAATTATTATTTACAAATAAATTATGTAGCTTAGAATTTATATAACTTTATATTATGACTATTGATATATCCTTGTACCATACTAAACGATAAATAAACTGAATAAAATTATGACAATTCTACTTATTTTAAATCCAGCACGATATGTGTTTTAATTATAGGAAATTAATGATTTAACGAAGTCTGATTAGAACGATTGATGAATTAAATATGCAATATGTAAATTTAACGACAGATCCATGTAGGGGAGAAATCCTAATCTGATTTATTGGTAATACTGCAGAAACGTAAACGAAGAAACATAACCTACATCGTTGCTTGCTAAATACAAAAGGTCCGTGAGAAAAATCTCGATAAGCTTCGTATTCGAATAAAATCTAAAGTTCGAACTGCGAATTATTAAAAATTTTGTACACGATATAAAAAATTCGTGAATTACGAAATGTCGGAAGACGAGGTTGAGAGTTTCGAGATCACGGATTACGATCTTGAAAATGAATTCAATATTAATCGTCCCAGGAGGAAATTGTCTAAGAAGCAACAAATGCTGGGTAAGTACTTCAATTCCTTCATGTCTAACACGAATTTTAAAATCTTAACGAAACATTGTTACCTCAGGCATTTGGGCGGACGATAGCGACGAGGATGAACTGTCTACTAGGCCATCGTTCAAAACCTTTGACAAAGGGCCAAAGAATTACACAGCTCCTGTGAATTTCGTAGCTGGTGGGATCCAGCAAGCTGGGAAACCGAAGGAAGAGAAGGACGAGAAAGATGAGGATGAAAGTGACAATGAAAATAAAAGAGAATTCCCGAATAGTTCTAGGTAAATTTGACTTGCCATTTCCCTCTATGAAAATTGTAATTCACATTGTAATATATAATTTTCCACAGTTCTGAAGACGAGAAGTCGACTGTACATCAACGAGCGTCGTTTTCTATGAACACCGATGGAGATATCGCGGGTTTACGTAAGAAGAAGCACAAAGTGAATCCTGCACTGATACAGAGTGGCATGGGTAGTTGGGAAGTCTATACAAAAGGTATTGGAGCTAAATTATTGCTACAGGTATATATGAAGTATTAATTATGCCATCGATTACACGTTACACATGTATTCATATTGACTGATCTGTTTCTGATTTAGATGGGATTTGAACCTGGGAAAGGATTGGGGAAACAGTTGCAAGGTATAAGCGCGCCTGTCGAAGCACACTTGAGGAAAGGCAGAGGCGCAATCGGAGCTTATGGCCCAGAGAAAGCTCCGAAAGTACCAGAGAAAAAGAAAGAAGATGAATCAGAAGAAGGGAAAGAATCTAAAGCTAAAATGTCACAGTGGAGGAAAGGAGATGTATCCAAGAAGAAAGTGAATTATGTATATCGTAGTGTCGATCAAGTATTAGAAGATGGAAAGCTGAAACCTAACAAGAAATCGAGGGTATCTAACGAGATGAGCAGGGTCAAAGTCATAGATATGACAGGGCCGGAGCAAAGGATCCTAAGTGGATATCACGCGATAGCTGGCGGTCAACAGCGACCCGATGAGACAGTAGTGGTCACTGATAAAAAGGCGAAAGTGAATTTCGCACTGCCCGAGCTTCAACACAATTTAAATATATTAGTAGACATGTGCGAACAGGATATCATACAGAACGACAGACGGACGAGGTATCTCGGTGACAGAGTGATCGCGCTGGAAGCAGAGAAGAAAAATCTGTCGAAAGTTATAAATCACCATGGTCAGCAGATCGATACTTTAGAAAACGTTCTCGCCATAGTCGACAGATTAATGGACGACACGAGCCAGTTGACGTTACAAGAGACCGCGGATGCTTTCAAAGATTTGCAAGATAAATATTACGAGGAATACAAGATGTACGAGCTCGGTGAACTGGCCAGCAGTTTCGTCGGGCCGAAGATAAAGGATTGTCTGATGAGCTGGAATCCACTGATACAACCTAGACAACCTATTAGATTGTTCGAACAGTGGAAGAATATTTTAGAAAGTGGTACGACCACTCTACAGTCGCGAACTATGCATCCGTATGACCAGCTTGTTTGGAACTCCTGGATGCCGTCTATCAGGGGAGCTACGCAGTGAGTATCTCGTGTCGCGAAGTAGTAATTTATCATAATCATATTATTGATTTTCTTAATAGGCAGTGGACGTGCAGACAACCGGAACCATTAATTGAATTAATAGAATATTGGATGCCACTACTCCCGAATTGGATATTAGAAAACATTTTAGACATGCTGGTTCTGCCTAAACTTACTCTGGAAGTGGAAGAATGGAACCCTCTCACAGATACAGTACCTATTCATACGTGGATTCATCCTTGGCTGCCACTTTTACGTAAGTTACATCATTTAATTCGATTGTAAATATTATTAAAATGAATATTAATATGTTAGGAAATCGTTTGGACACTTTGATCTATCCGATAATAAGGCGGAAATTGGGCTCTGCCCTGGGCGGTTGGCATCCGTCCGATAGATCCGCCAGATTGATGTTACAACCGTGGTCGAACGTGTTCGCGAAAGGTGACATGGAAGCGTTCCTCGTGAAAAACATAATTCCCAAATTGCAAATAGCCCTCTCGGAATTCGTTATAAATCCGCATCAGCAACACTTGGAACAATGGAACTGGGTGTACGAATGGAAGGAATTGATCCCGACTCACATAATGGCCAACCTGCTAGACAAGTTCTTCTTCCCGAAATGGTTGCAAGTTCTAGCTCTCTGGTTAAATCATTCACCTAATTACGATCAAGTCACGAACTGGTACATGGGATGGAAGAACATGTTGAGCGAAAAAATATTAGCCGAACCTTTAGTGAAAGGTAAGCGACAGTACATCAGATTTAATCTGTCCTCGTGAATTAAAGTGATTAAAGTTTTGTGATTGCTGATTCGCAGAGCACTTCAAGAAAGCGTTAGAGATGATGAACAGAGCAGTTACGGGGTCGCAGAGTCATCAACCGGGCGCGATGGAGCAAGTTTCTTATCTAACTAGTTTAGAGAGAACGCAGCCTACCATGTCACAGATGCCACCGACCGCACAACCGAGGATGGAGGTATGCACTATCAAAATTGTATAAAACCAGCCTTGACACCTCTCTATCTTTGCTTATCGGTATGTACTTTCATTTTTACAGAGGCTCGCCGAAGCAGTTAGAACAGCGTCGCAGATACCACACGGTTTCAAAGATCTCGTCCAAAAGAAATGCGAGGAAAGAGGTATTTTGTTTATGCCCATACCGAACAGATACAGGGAAGCGAAACAAGTTTATAAGGTGGGCAACGTGCAGGCGTACATTGACGGGAATGTTTTATTCGTTTGCCATAATGGCATGAACTGGATGCCGACGCATTTAAACGCTTTACTAGACATGTCTGAACTCTAGAAACAATTGTATATAATTGTATTGTACATATATTGTAAAGTATAGAATGTAAGACTCATTGGACACCTAGAATTGATTTCAAGCTCTTTTGTACGATTTCTGCTGTATAATAAATTATTATATGGCATGTTTAAAATGTCTGTCTAGATGCTTAATCCTTCCCTTGTATCCTACCTAATCGAAGTCTAGACGTTTCGCATTACGTCTCTTTCGGGTCTCGATCCCGGCGAGGCGTTTCCGCGAATGTTTGTTTTACTGGCTACACCTTCTGTTCGAGAGCGTGGCTCGAAGTCGAACGAACGAACGCGTGTAGGCGCCCCTGGTTATCCCACTACTCGAGGCGTAGCAATAAAACTCCTCGATATGGAAAGTTGCGCATGATCCCGTCGAGAGTCATACGTATGTACCCTACAGAGTCGCCCAATGGGCAACGTGTTTCAACCACCACGGTGAGTGCCGGGGCCTCGTGTCTGACACACACCATGGGCGCCATCATGGGTGCCACGTATTTAATTGTTTATTAAATTACATATTTAATTCGCTTCCCCATTCATTAAATTTAACTGAAGCAGAGATCGACATACGTTTTTACTATGTAATAAACGGAAGTGCACTCTGTTTTGCGATATTCTGCTAAATTGCATATAAACGAAACAATAATACTTCTGATAATTTATTTTTATTATTTTTACTTATTTGGGACAAGAAATACGCGGCACCCAGATTTTTTATTTGAAATATTGAACCCTGGATCTCGTCGTGGAAATTCTTCACACGTATTAATATCTAATCTATAATATGTATCCTAACACGTATTTATTTTCTCGCGGTGACTATATCCTTCCCAATCGGACACAGCGTAATCACGTACAGTCGCGTTAGCCTGAATGCATGCTTAACAATTTCGAGGCATAATCGAGTACAAGAAACTCGGCGCTACTTTTGCATACCACAGATCGAACAAGGTCCGATTCTAAATAGGTGACGCCTATGGAGGAGACCACTACCAACGAGTCCGCGTCTCGTACAGTAAGTACGTATAAAGGACTGGTTCTGCAAGAGGATGGACATCTCTCGCCTACACGCCTAGCAGATCCATGCTCTCGGGTGTCGAGGAAATTTGCATCGGATCGGAGAGCGTGTCTGCCTAGTAACTGGCTCTGCGTTTACTGACTCCGCGAGCCAGGATTCGAGAAACGGTCCCTACACTCTCCTACTTTTCCAGCGTGTATAAACGGCCACGACGATGCTATCGTGAACGTACAGACGTACCTAATTAAACAGAAGACGAAAAATGATTTTAGCGAGAAATAATGAATCGATCTCTACTCGTTTGCCCGGTCTTTTAGGAAACGTAATTTACGTGGAAGGGAACGACTGAATCATTGAGACTGTCGGTACATATTCATGAGGTACGCGTACATATGCACAAGAACGGGGCACTTGTCGAACTGGCTGACCATCTTAACTTCTATCGTACAAGGGGACACTCGAGGCGAAGTTATCTCGCGAAAGGAAATATCGGATTGAACGTTTCGCGTTTGGAAAAATGTAGCCATCGTGCAATGGAAAAGGAATGTGTCGCGTGGTTACTCTTCTGCAATGTAGTTTTTTTCTTAGACTTTATATTGGAATAGCTAATGTATATTCGGGCTAATTAGTGCAAGACGACCAGATTGCAACATTGACTGATCTGATAAGGGTGAGGAACATGTATAATCAGCAGACTGATAAGCTGAAATCTGGGTTCACTTGAAATCATGTACGACTGTTGCACCTGTACGATATTTAATTTTTAATTATTCCCCAGCATTGCGAGTCAACTTTATTGACTCGTTCGATAAATCTCGTGCTCCCGGGTTATTGAACTCACTTTTACCCTCTCGCTGTTCGTTTTCAGCAAAATGTGATCGCGCCCAAACATTCCAATCCCACGCAAATCGCTGTCCCTATATATCCCTCCGCGAAATACCACGGAAATAGTCACGGGGATCGCCGAAGCGACATTGACGACTAGTAAATATGTATCAATATGTAAACAGCTAGTACATGCACAGAACGGTTAAATAGGAAATCTACTGTTCATGTAATGGACCGTTTAGCTAACAGGTGTTCATATAACAAAATGTTCACGTAACGGAGATTCCACTGCATGGAATCCAAAGTTATGCTCGCATGTCTGCGACGGTTTTCTACCGATGCATCGTAAATCATGAGAATTTGAAATCCCCGGGAGATGAAAATTGAACCGGTGCATCTACGATATTACTGGGTCCTCCGGTGATGCTAGCAAAACACTGGGTAAATGCAAAAGCTATTGCAAGAAGTTTAATGCGAAGAGCGCATGATGCATATCTAGATAAGATTACAGCCGTCCTTCAGCTTCAGTCGTTATTTCTTTTTGTTTTCATATTACCTGAAGAAGTCGCCGGTGCTACCAGTCCGCGGGGATTTAATCCTACGACGTTTCCGTTAATGTACGTCGGGATTGATAAAAAAGAGATAGATAAAGAAGCTCCTACAAAGTATGTTTCCTTATTATAGTCTACAACAAAAATATATTGGCCGGTCGGTCTATTCTCTTGCACGTACGCAGCCGACCGAGGCACCTGCGCGTCTCGGGGGCGAAACGCGGTAGAGGTAAGAGAGAGAGCGCGAGGAACAAAAAGATAGGGTGACGTTCGATCGAACGATTTTCTCCGGGGCCTTTAATCAAGAAGGAGGTAACTCGTAAGTAACGTAACTACGCGATGTAGCGGGTAATGAGTAATGACATCTGGTCAGCGCAGGGCGGAGCCAACAGGTCCCACGCGGTCTCAAAGACTTTGTATCTGTATACATACATATATACCATCGTATGAACATGAACGTGGCTTGGCTACTCACTCGCTTGCTCGCACCAACACCGTCCTCCTCGGTTTATGCTCGTTTAAACACTTGCGAACACTCGATTTTAAACGACCTCCATCCGTGGCCGCTCTCGTCCGCCGTACACTGTCGTTCGTGCGAACCGCAGATTTATGCGATTCAATTAATTCATGCCAGCTTCGAAGTTCCTGGATACAAAAAATTAGTCCGATTAAAAATTGAGTAATGATAAAGATAGCCGGGGGACTCTAATTGAAGTTAACATAAATAATGAGTCAAATAAAATATTTCGATTAAAATAGAGGAATACTCCGACACATCTAATAAACTATTAACTCATAACTAAACTCGTTAGATAGTAATGAGAAATTTCAGATATTCCTAACTGGCAACCAACAACAAGTACTAATTTCCCTGTTGCACTTCCGATTTATTAAACTAATCGTCGAGCATCTTTATCTGCACAGAACCAAAGCCTCGCCTCGATTTTCACCGAGCTTATTAGTTAATTGCTGGATTGCGTAAGCGAAGTCAAACAGTTCCCTCGCGCGTTTCTAAACGCTCCGAGCACGATTATAAATCCATTTCATAACGCGACCTGGCCTGTTCGGTGCCAGCGGTACAAGCGTATACACGCGCTTGCTTGCATACTCGTACGTGTACATCCTCGTCCATAAATCTCGAGACAACTTACAAAACGCATAGAAAATGAATGATGAGGACGTAGCAAAAGTATCGATGGAACAAATAGAAAGTTAATAGACGCGACGATAGATAATTTAATCTCTCCCTTCTACAGGAATTATTGTCAAAATCTATGGTATTCGATTAGTTTAAATATGATAGTCAGTTCATAACAATTTCTGTCGAGTCAATTAGTTAAAAGTGAAAGCTGACTCTTCTTCGTTCACTAGCCATTTCAATGCAAATTAAAACAGCTTTTTATGTATTGTATACATTGATTTTCTCGATTGAAATAATACATGTTTGAGAATTTCATTCGATTCTTTTAATAGCGATTGAAATTCGTGTCTCGAGACTTGCAAGCAGGATTGTATATCGAGGAGGCAATATGTTCGCGTTAAAGCAAAATATCCGGCTGCTAAATACGGTATAAACGTATTTTATAATCATACCGCGAGCGAGCTATACTGTTGCACAGGGCCTCAGCTCGGTTCGCTGACGTCTGAATCGTAATTGCGTACGAAATATTATAGTCCGCGACGAGGTACTGCCTAATACGGGTATACCTTCTACGGGGAGATAAACTACCCTACATTAGGTTGTCTAACATCTTCTCTCACATCTCGCGCGTACACGAACGTTCGCCTGGTTGTGTAACGGTTTAATAGCAAGAACTATATTACTGGCATAAAATAACGAGAATACGCTGTGTCCCGCGAAAATACCTATGTACCAGAGAGATACGCGCGTACAGTACCGTTCGAAAGCTGCGAATATGTCGAACCATGCCTTAAAGTATGATTAGAGACTCCCTTCCAAATATTGTAGTATCTCTATAAGGATTGTAGACGACTCACGATTTCAATCGACAATTACTGTATTCGATTAGTAATAATAGGAATAGTATTTATCCTGAAAATTGATCATAAATATTCTCTACCATTTTATACATCAATCGACATCGACCCTCTATTCACAAGAAGACGATTGCTTTTGGTACTTGAAAGGAGCTGAATTTATTCGCGCGAACGGTCCGTCGCTGGACTCTTTGTTAGCCCGGTAAGTCGACTTCTTCCTCCGTGCTATTAAACCGTGCGAGATAACAAGATTGTAAAGTCCCATGGAACTTATTTACGAAGCTTTATAAAACAACTTTGACGCTGCTGTCTCTGGTTCCAATTTTAAAACGTATAACAACGTACGTTCGGCCTTGTTCACATCTGCACAACTGCCAAGATTTACAGTCCAATTAAGTCCCAATGTCAAACGGGAAATTTTATTTCGTCCACCTGAAAAATCATTAGAATTTATTGCTATTCATTACGGTTTTCGGATTGAACGATTATTTCGAGGAAGCAGTTTGGAGCGGTTTCCTAAACGGTTACAGTGGTGGGAAAATGTGTTTGGAAACTGTGCGAGCACTTTCTACTGTGTCCACTTTATAAAATCGACCGCTCTAAGTGGATTCGGTTGTTGGCGAGTGTACAGATGTGGACCAGGGCTAAATTCGATTAATTTGCATCGGTGAGGACTTCGCGTTGAAACGTTTCTCGGCCGAGACGTCTATGTCGCACGTCGGAAAGGAATACGCGGGTAAGGACGAGAAAGTGGTCCATTGCCCGGCGCGTTGGCCGCGTCGGCCGGCCGTGTGCGGTGCACCGAGGCCGCGTTATTAAGCAAAAATATCGCGCCGTTTTCAGGATATTAACGAACCGAGTTTTACAAGATAACCGTAAACCGTCTACCACCGGCTCGTATATTTAAGCCGAGTCTGAACGCTCTATGAACGAATACGACAAATCCCGTGGTTCGGTTCTGACCTTCTTTGGCGCGACGGCGTGGGCGCGTTTACTTCAGACGGAATTACAGTCTGCACTTACTCCGTCTTATGCCTCGAGTCGTTTCGGTATAAGTAACTGTAATCGCGAACCGTGACCGTCGCTCGTATTATCTAGTTTACGCAATTATGCATAAATCTCGCGGATACCTTCGATCTCGACAAATAAATAACGTCAGATGAAAACTAATTATTAATCGCCGCTGAATAATTTCAATAAAAAATAGAACTCGTCGATGCCGTTGCCGTGCCTATTGAACAGACCCGGAAATGATTATCACCGCATAGATTCACCGGTGCAGCGGTCATTGAATTTGGAATTCGTCGCGAGAGAACTGGTTTAACTTCGATCGTTTTACACTCGGGAACCTCGCGTTAGCTGGGACGCAGCCGGTGCATGTATTTAGAAATTGCCCTGTTATCTCGATACCTTATGTCGCCAACGTGAAAAGTAATGATCGCAGTTTTCATGTTACACCGAAAATAGAACGATCAAGATGCCTGCAGAGACTTGGCAATTTTCATTGCACTCGTTTACATGTCTGAATCCTAGGATTATTGTTTTTCTTAAAAGAAATACCGAATGAATATCGTGATGATTTGCATTTGTCAATAAATGAAATTTTGATTATCATTAAGACACGTCCTTCTTAATATTTTGTATTCTTATTTCAATTGGAATCGGGCAGAGTTAAATGATCTAAAACGTGTCTATCCGGACACGAGATCCAATGTACGGTACATTTATGTAGAATATAATATCGAGAAAAGTTGGTCAGTCGCCAAGGAATGTAAATCACACAGATAGCCCGATCTCTACGCAGAATCGTATAATAAAGAAACTTAAACTTACTGATTCTTTATTAGACCACGTGATCGTAACGGATATGCAAAACTGGAGTAAAGTGCCAGATGCTGTTTGGCGATAGGAATGAGAGCAATTCAGACGATTGCCTTTGCAGTCAAGCGTCATACTAATACCCATACACGTGTACTCAGCTATCTACGAAATAAGCTGTTTTCATTGAGCGCACGGTATACGGAACGATAAACTATTATCAAGAATTTATAGTATTGTTAGAATATTATTTTTACCTTGCCGCGTTTCTAGTACAGTGAGTTGCCAGACGCGGATATCGCGTGAAGAGAAATACTATTAGAAGCTTGAATTATTGTTTCACCACCTGCGCCGGTGAAAGAATTACGACTCGCTTCCGCTCATACGTGCAACTATCGCAATCCTGACAAAAAGTACATCCGTTCTCGAAACTGTTTACGCATTCCCATTGATCTTTTTCTAACGACGATCAAAGTGCGTTGATATCGACACGAGATAATAACGAAGGTACCCAATTTCCTGTTTTACAGAAATCCGAACGACGGTTGCACGTAATTGCAACATTTTATAAATATATTTTCGTTTCCTCATCGATTTGGCAAACGATGTTCCAACCGGGATGGAAACACGGGTTTACACGAATTGTCATGCAACAATTTATTACGACCACCGTTCGTGCTCGGCGTCTCGTCGCTTAAATGTGCATCCAAGCCGTGTTAATATAGCGATTCTTGAAAATTTTCGTCCGGCCGCATCGTTCACAAATCATAAACGCGTCTCGGGCAACGAAATTATGCGCCCACCTTATTTACACGCGCCGTGCGTAAATTACGCGTCGACGGTGGACCGGTTTCGATCGAGCTGAACTCGAGACGACCTCCATCTCTCGCCTGCAACGAGTATAAAAGAATATGTATCTAATACCTTTCTAAAAACTAGACAAGTTTCTCTGTATATGTCACAATTTCTAATATCCTTGTTCCAAAACTTAAAGAGGTTACTTTATATGTGTCATAATTTCTAATACCTCTGTCAAATATGCTGATAAGAATGTGCAACAAGGAAACAGTGTTAACTGGACTACGTAGTAACAGTTTAAGAAATCTGTTTCAAATAGAAATCTCTCGAACGTTGCATGTAATCTAAATGTTCTCATACATGTGTTTATATTTGTTTGTACTTTCAATTTCTTCGTAAATACATAAAATTCTTAAAGCGTATACTTACTGGAGGCAGATTTCTCAGCTATATTTAAGATAGAAACATTACACTACTCGTATTCACTAGAACACTATCCTTCAAAACAGAAGGCAATCGCGTGTTGCGAGAAAAGCACAGGATGTAAAACCTACATTTCTTTGTTTACGATTTTATCTACGCTCCCGGTAGATAAAGAAACTATACTCTTCTACTTAGTATAATCTTTGTAAGATAACATTTTCAATGTACTGATAAGTGTCTGTTTTTGTTTGCCTAACCGTTACGTCTATTGACGACAAAAAACCGTTGCGACTCCATTCAAACGTGGAATCGAAATATCGAGAACATTTGTTGTATGAGAAATATATATGAAATATACCATTTGCGTGGTAGTTGTATGCTCTCAGGGCAGCTCCAGACACATTTACTTCGAAAAATTACGTTAGTTTCATTGACAGAAAGATCCGAATGGATTCGAATGAACGTCTTCGTGTTGGTCGGCACAGATACGTGACTCCAGTCCCATGGCAGCCGGCTTGGGGGAAGGAGGCCGAGATCGCACGAAGCCCGGCGAACACGGACGAATAGCGGAGCTCGAATCACGGAATGCCGCGACGCGTCGGGTTCGAACGCGTGCACGAGCTGGCTGTCTCGCTTGTCTCCCCTCGTGCGTCGTTCAAGAGGCCCGTCCTCTGTCACTTCTCCGTAAATCACGTAACCCCGGGCGACCACGGAGTTGACGGTGTCCCGAGGATAAGTACCGCGCTCCGCCATCGTCGCTGTCTCACCCTCGACGGCGTCGTTCCCGGATCACTAGGAGTGGAGAAAACTTCCCTTCGACTTGGACAGAAGCGAGTGAATCTCGACGAGATGAACTCGTCGCCCGCGCGCGACAATTGAATCCGCGATTCGTCGACGCGCGCGCATCTTCGCAAGTACGTCGACGCGACACGCGGACGTTCGGTTCGAGTTCTCGTGACGATCCCGCGGACAAACGTTGCCCCTTCGTGTAATTCGCGTCCGTGAACGTTTCTCGAAGTGCGTGGAAGATCGAACACGAAAAATGTGGTTTACGTACACTGTGCTGATCGTAGGCTGACCTTCGAGCGCGTGCCGCGGTTTCGTGAAGCACGCGCCGGATTCTGACGGACGACGAGAAGACATCCCGTTTTGTTGACAAGCGTTTCGGAAGCTGTTCACCGATCAGAGTTATGGATTCTTCTCATCCAATGGTGAGTCGTTTTACTTCTCTTATTGTTGCGTTAATCGACTGACGTCATCGCTTTTTTCTCGGAAGTATCATCTTCCGCGGACAGTTTCGTTTTCCGTTCATTTCATAGTACCATTTGTATTATGAAATATTGATTTCTGATGTCAGACTCGTACGAGTATGGCTTATAAGACTGCACTTTTATTGTGTCACGTGTGTCGGTGTAGTGTGTATTAGGTTAGTGCAGAAGTTCGTGCCAGATTCTTAAAGGCGGGTCAGATCTAATCACACTTTGGTATGTATGTATGTATTTGTTTTAGCATTATGTTACGAACCGATCGAAAGTACCCTCCTAACCTTAGACACCATTGATTTACATTGATTTCTGCTTGAGAGTGGTTTTCAGTGTGACGAAAGAAGAATTTATTTTCGCTATCTTATGTGATACGAATGTCGAAAGGGCCTGAAAGAGAATGTCTGTGAGTATTTATTTATCAATTTCCATCTACTACAATCGAAGAAATTAGTTAAACCCCTAAGTATCATAATTTCATATTCGAGTCTGGCAAATCGTCGGACATTGCAAATTTCATGAATGTTTTTTTAATATATAGGATCAATGGGATGACTCGGAAAAATTACCATGTATACTATTCGTATAGTAGTACATCTCCGATGATTTTCAGAACTATCGACACGTTAGCGAAAAAGAATCGCAAAAATCATATTCTAAGTAGTCTGGGATTATTTGCATATATGCAAATCTTCGATCTGGCAGAGAAACGATAGAAAACAGAGATGACTTACATAAAAGCGAGCGTTTGTATCCTCATTTCAATTCAATATAATTCCAAATCCGGTAAGAACTTTTGCACTGACTGCATATCAAATTGAACGAGCAATGTTCAATCATCGATCGAATCTTAATCATGTGATCTGTGCATAAGTCGACGAGCCTCGTTACGACGTTAATCAAATTTCCAACGATTTCCCGTGACCAAGCATAACGATCGTCGGATTTGGCTAAGATCGATTATCCAGCATTTCAACGAATAGAGACATTTCTCATTATTAGTGGCGAACAAGTTCTGGTCGAGGGATACAGTGAGTCGCAAAAGTGAACGTCTTGCAAAAATAAATTGTAACGTTATCATATCGATGAGACTTTACTGACTCCTGGCTCTCGCTGTGAGCGTTATTATGTCATCAAGCGCAGTGGTTGGCGCGTACAATGGATACCTAAGGATATTTTCATAATCGCGAACGGAATGATAATAACAGCGGTCGTAATTTACGGCACCATAGAAAAGGTTATTAGCGTGGAACGGTGCAAAAGCAGCGATTCGCGTGTCACGGCATAAAGCAGCCAGTCGTCGCCGGGAAATCGCGATTCATCGCGCTTAACGACCGCGGTTTCTTTATTTATCAGTTTCTAGAATAAAGCATACGGGCAGCCTATGAAATACGTTCGTGTAACGAACCACGTCCCGAGTACAGGTTTCTTATCTTTTAATCGGATGTTGGCTACGCTAAGATGAAATGAATGATACCAGTTTATCCTAGAGCGAGAAGAATATTTTTTCTCACTTTGTTTCGGCGACGGCAGAGTATATTTCGAAATTAACGTTTCTTCATTTTTTTATAAACTGGTTTCCAGTTATATTGTTCATTCATAGTTGAGACGTACATAAATTAAGTTACGAATAGTTCAGTTATTACTGCCTGTATTATCAAATAGACGAAATTTCCACCGTTTCATTCTTCCAGTCAGTATAGATACGAAAAATTTGAATAATTGCTTTAAGATTATGTAAGTACACAGATAAGTTGAACAAATTCAATGCTTTTATTCCGTGTATGTATATAAAGTGTATACAGTCACCTGATCTCGTTCGTGCGATCAAGATTTAAATTACAAGAGATTTATTCCCGTGACGAGAAGTCACGGTCGCGAGAGGGGCGGGGTGATCGGTACAATTAATTGCAAATTTATCGCCGCATCATCGCAACGGTTGTCCGTAATAAGGCGAATAAATCGGACGGGGGAGAGAACCGCGGGGCGAAATCGTGTAGCTAACAAAGTCGCCGCAATCGTGACTGCAATTGCGGCGCAGATGAGCTTCGCCGGGTTTCAGTCGAGATAACGATCACCCCGCGACGTTATCTCGATCCTCACGGGCCTCCCGGACGTCACCGAAGTTCCAATTTCGTACAAATTACTCGGATTCATGTACCCCTCGCGTCACTATGTACCGTGATATATGTTTCCCGTCGTTCCTTTTCACAGCTGACGTTTACACGGAATTAAAACTGTGTCGCTCGCTCGTTCCCATCCTTAAACACGGTATCCAGTGCGTAGATAACGATCTCCTCGTCGTTATCTCGTTCCTCATCTGCCGTGATCGCCACCGATGTTCCAGCTCTGCGTAAAGTTATCGGCTTCCTCGCGGACTTTTTTCCTTATATGCTTATCCGCGTGGCTGTACGTTCTCCTCGGCTACTCGAGAGCTGATTTTTACCGAACGAAAGTCGTGTCGCTGTTTGTCACGACATTCAGATCGAAAGATTCAGCGTGGAGAGATCATGTCTCCGATCTCTCATGAATCATATTTTCTGTAAGATTTTCCATGCTCTGATTCCTTCCAAGAGTCACGTCTGAGTCTTATCAGAGAGATGTGTGCCTCTCGGCACTGTTCTGACAATTAAATCTCAAGTCCCGTTCTCAGGATTTTAATCAAAGATTCAATAACAATTTTTTATTGATTCTTTGAGACAGTTATAAATTTCTGTATAAGAAAACAGGTTGCATTTCTTCATATAACTCTTTTAGGAAATAACTATTAATTATAAAAATAACTGTTTTAGGAAAATTATAAATCCAAGGGGAAAAAGTGAGATAAAGGACGATGGTCACTTGTCCGTGAATTGTAGTAACATCTGCTGGCTCGCCGATGTATTGACTCCAATTTAATAATATCGACATTCCAATTTAATCGTAACGGCCTATTTGGCTTATGAGCCAGGACGTACAAGAAATATTCGCTGGATGAATTCGCTGGAATAGCGAGCGAGTACACGCCCGTGCTGACTAATAAGCGTGATTCTGTGCCGGGTTAAATACCGCGGCCGGCTATTTCTGCCGGTTTATGATCCTCCTTCCGGGGATATCGCGATGGCTTAGCGATTAATTGCGTTTCATTCCTCGCCGCTTGCCGCAACTAAATAAACCCGATCTTGACCTTTCGGCGAATGGAATTTCTTTGTGACTCCGCGGACCCGCTAAATAAACCAAGGCGAGCGTACGTCGCTTCTTTTTAAAAAGAAGAAAGACGGACCTTGTGTGTTCATCATTGGGTTTACTTCAACCCTTTCAGAGATTAGAATATCTATCGAAAGATTTTCATTCTTATCTCACGGTTCTGTTGTTTTTTATGCATAAATTAATATAATCGCTGTTGAAATGAATCACGTTATTCTATTAAAAAATCGTATATCAGGTTTCTTCGGAAGTATTTATCAATACAGGACTCTGATAAGCCTTGGATAAATAATTTTCTGGAAATTGTACTTTTTTGTAATTTGAAAATTGACAGACCTCGTTTTTCTTCAATTTTTAGTATTACTTTGGTGTGTATTCGTACAGTAATAATTTTTGACAGGCAATTCCATTTCTCAGTCTCAACTAGACGGTCAGGAATTGCACATCCTCCCGTGTCGGCTTTCGTTCTTCCGCGTGGCCAGCAGTGCCGGCTATCACTCCGACCTTCCCGCGCATTCCGCGCCGTGATTGCTGCCTGCTTTTTGTTTCCTTCCACGAACGAAATCCTTGGAATCGTCCGTGGATGAAGTCATTTTGAAGGAGAAGAAACGAACCACTGCCTTGTTTCCCCCCCGTAATCTCTTTCGCTAGCTCTCCCGTCCGATCTTCTTACTTTCCTTTTTCTCGATGGCTTATCACGTTCGATCAAGCCAAGGGCAGTCGGACCAGGATTACTCGCTTTCTTCTTTATGAGAAAAGTAGTAGACTTAACATATGCGCGCACTATTTTTATTGCATTGTTATATAGGCAGATATCAATGCAAGTCTAGATAGCAATGATACATGAATTCACGCAGAGACGTCGATTTTCATGATTTCGTTTTTCTACAGTTTTCTTGTCTTTTTCGTCATAAAAGCTTTTTGTTGTATCCGTTGTTTTAATAGCTTTTGAATCGGGTAAAATCGTCAGCACCCGGGATATGCCGCGGCTCGAAACTCGATACGGGATCGCAATTTTATGTACAACCGGGAACGTCGACGAGTGTGCTTTATAAGGTGCTTGTTAAATTTTACAACCGGTCATTATGCTCTCGATTCTGATGGAACTTGAGGAAATAATAACAGACGGGTGTTGTTTAATCGTCTCTCGATGCGACGACGCGTCGTGTCTCTGATCCTTTGCTTCCTCGCCTCGAAAACGATTCCATATTCAGAAAATCAGGATTTATCCCAGAATCCTTATTTATTTTATCATTTTCACAGAAACAATAATTGACCGTGTAATAAACAGACTTGTAAAAGTGTTTGAATTTCCTTCGTTGTTAATGAAAAAATTCAATTTAATTTCGAAGTGGCTGGACATTATTTAAAGCAAAGGCGATTATGGGTTTTGATCATATCGTCAGATGTGCAAATTATTTATACGTCCACGGTCGTATACGCGGCTGATCTACCGCGCCTTTCGTGTTCGCCCGATTGCGATCTCTTTCTTGTAGCGAGTCTGAGAGAACCGAAACGACATTCAGGAGGAGGATATTTTCGCACCTTCTTGAAATACAGTCGATAGACACATACAGCGAACGCTGAAAGTGATCTTCAGTCTCCAGACTTTATTTATGCGACTTAGAAAATTAAATTCCAACAAGTTTTTACTTCAAACATTCATTTAAAGTGTTAATGGAATGGCGATTCATTTAAGTGAATGCATTTCCTTGTACGAGTCTGATTCGTTAAAATGATATTAAACTTTGTTCCTGCAAGCCGTGTATTCACTTTCGTCTTTTACTGTACACACGGGCAATATTATCGATATCAGATATACATAAACGTTTCGCCTCTGCCGAGTTACCATATTTAGTTTTGCTTCAATTTTGTCGGGGAATCACTTGGGTGGTCCAGCTTAAATATCTTATTTGTAAAACTGAACCGAGATCGTAGCGTATTTTTAAACAACGTGTCGTAACGTTATGAATGCACGGTGCAGGTCAAGGCTCGTCCAAGTGCTTCGACGAGGATCCATGAAAGAGGAATCTGTCTAAGCACATACTTCTAATGCTCCTCACACATTCCTACCGATACCCACCGTCTCCGATTCAGCTCGTAACGAGTCATGGATGAATTTTTAAATTTATTGTTTTCATAAAAAAAAAAAGAAGAGTAGCTCGTACTCATCTACGTGCAGGGCTATCTATTCTCATTTTCTTCTGGCAGCTGTTCTCGTCCCATCTCGAGACGTAGCGTAGGGATATACGCTGAGCGTTCTTATACCCATTCCAGAGAAATAACCACCGTCCGGTATATGATTAATAACTCCGACGTACATACATACATACGTATAGCTACATAGTTTCTTGCCGGTGAGCAAGTTTTATCGTCGTCCCATGTACGCATTTAGTATACGAGGGTATAAAGCGGACTTGTTCAACCTCGTCCGTGTTCCATTCAAAGATGAGCACAATGGCATCGAACGGTCCTTCTGCGATCAATTAAATATAGCCGGTATAAATAAGCCCTTGGCTCGTTTCGTTGCCGAGCGAATTTCGTATAAAAATGATTCTCGTCGGTAAATCGAGCCGCAGGAGAGCATAACGGCACGCGAATTGATCACTCTCGAGGAGAGCACACGGTTTTCGGAGGTGTCGTCACGGTGGGAACGCCTCGATATAATTGGACCTGATAAATTACGTCTCGGGCTGCCGGTGATCGCGCGTTATTACCGGGCTAACTTCTTTATTTACGATCTTTATTTAAGCGGGCGCGAGAACAGCCGGACATAAAATCCGCAGCGGCTGCTGGGAAAAAAGGGGCTTTCACTTCTTTGTTAATATCGCAGATATCGAGCGCGATTTTGTTGCGCAATCAACAGATACATATGGATGGTATTCGTTTGCCTGGGGTTCCATTGTATCATTTGGGTCACTCGTTTCGAGGTTTAGTCGGATTTGTAATAATTCACCGTTTAAACGATTACTGCCGACGGGGATGATTGATTCTCGTTACGAGACCGTGGAACTCGTTATTTTTCAAGGTGTAAAATCGTTTCGGTCCGAATAAATTAGACTGTACTTCCTACGAAGATAATTACTTATGCGCGCATTATTATTATTATTATTACAGAAATTCAGAGGTTTATCGATGTCTATTAGTTTTAGTTCAACACCTGAGGAAATATAAG
>NW_017181217.1:108447-109177 GCF_001652005.2 Ceratina calcarata
TTGACATAAATTTTTGGGATTGACTGTATAGCCAATACATGACGATTTAATTCGTTTCTATGCTCTCTCGTGACGAGCCAGTCGTAACACGACTCCTCGATCGTTCGTAAATCGAAAGAAAACGAGGTATGGAAACAGGGTTAATCTCGCGGTCGTCGGTTGATATTTTAATTCGACGTTATTACCGGTAATTTTATTTGACCATATAAAGCAGCCTCTTCCATTAGTACGTACTGTAATTGTGACCGGCGCTCGTTACGTAGACAGGATCCGAGATGCTGCGTCTTCTTCGGTCCGCCGTTTATGACATTCTTGTTACCCCTTCGGACGAGGAAGAAGAAACGTGTTCTTCGTCTCCCATCGGGACTCCGATGCCCCTTCCGTCGCTTCTTCTTGCGTTCTTTTACCCGTACTTAAAATCCAACGAACCTACCTAGGTCCCGTCAAGCGTGACGGGACTACGATGAATGGGACCGGAGTTTTCTTCCTCGTCGCCGATGAATGAGACAACGGCCACCGTACACTTTTCTGCGCCTCCACTTCTCGGTAACCGCTCGCATGTGTACGTATACTACTGTCTCAACTCGACGAGCTACCTCGCATTATAAACCGACGATGGCATCGACGTACAATACAATTATATCTCGTTTCTCTCATCTTTATGTTTTCATCTTGTTAAACTCGTCGTGACGGAGAAAGTAATATGAGACGATAATATTTTCAAGGCAAA
>NW_017181217.1:109336-115108 GCF_001652005.2 Ceratina calcarata
ATCCAAAATTACCTCGCGATATGATTATACATTCGGAATGTAAGACAGTCACGACTAACGTTTGCATAATTAATTGAGATTTCGCTAGACTTTGAAAATTTGACTTCTGATCTGATTTACCTGACAACGAGAATCACGTACGCTGATAGAAAAACCGATGGAACGGTGATTCGGTAGGAAGGGAAGATTCCCGGAGTTCCGTTTGGTCATCAAAAGGTCGGAGCGATGCCGTCATTAACCGCGAAAAACATCGGCGCCAAACGACACGCCTAATCTCGGTTACGTGACCGAACGGATGAATGAGGCTTGGTCCCGGTGTACGCGCCGAGATCGAGACTCTCCGGGGCAGCACTTAAGAGGTACGGGAAACGGGTATGCTATCAGTGTCCCGATTCCCGCAAAAAAGGCCAGGAATAACGCCGCGCGGCTCGGCTCGGCGCTGGCCGGTTCTTCCCTCTTCGACAATGGCAATCACGTGTGTCGCGGCACGGCGCTTCGTTTTGCGCGCGTGCGCTTCTATACACGCGTACCCACCTTGGTCACCGACGTGGTCCCATAGACGGTGCGAGGGGGTTGAAGGAAGGGGTTGCAGCATGAATGGGAGTTCCATTCATCCGATCGACTTTCCTCGTACTTGCGCCACCTTCTGCGTCCCGCTCCTGCTTTTGTCTCGACGCGGTACAATCGTTCAGGAAACGAGCCCTCCGTCGGGTATCGCAGTCGTCAGGGTTACACGAAATAAATGACTCTTCGTTCGGATCAACATACAAATCATACACTTCTGGAGCAATTTATTTCTATTTTTATACTTAAATTAAATATGAAAACCGTTTCATTCGCCGGTGACAAGACTGATGTGCATAATCGGTAGGAAAAAACTGATTTTATCCAGAGAAAAAAATGATCTGCGTCGTACGGTTAATAGGTTTGTTCTGCACGCAGCTTTCAAATCGTTACCATTAGCTACTCTTGCACTGTGATTATACGTATTTGCATTTCTGATGATTTATCACTGTTATGTTAATTAGGCTTTAATATAAATTGTATGTACTTGGAAGATAATAATAGACTTATTTAATGTATAAGTTAGTACAAAATGTGATACTTCGACGTATACTCAAAGGAAGTAGATATCAGTCGTTATAATTTATCTACTCTCACGTTTTCGTGTCTGACCTAGATTTATTTCTGTAGGAGTTAGGGGAGTTAAGTTGTTTCAGGAATTAATAGCAGGCACTGTTTTCTTATATTCTATCAAATATACGAATTTTACTATGAATCTTGGAAAATGAGAATTAATTTTCTTAGACTTAATAACAAACTCAATAATTGAATCATCGATCGATACTGTATAAGTGCATCGTTGATAATTATCAAAAGACTGTGCGAATAGTCGTGGATAATGCAAATGGGTTAATTGCATTTGGAGGATCGACCGTCTAATTTGCATGCGTCCGCGTGGCAGTAGTGACTGCGTCCGGCAAGACACCGCATCGTCCCGACTAGAAAGTGATAATTTATGGTGATTGACTGTTCAAACGCGGATTTCTACGTCCAGCTACCTGAGAAGAAAGTTATTAGAAGCGCTTTTCCCCGTTTGGTGAAATACGATTGCTCTTTCGAACGATTCGAATCTCTTTATTCGAGGGAAAGCAGACGCTGGCACATTACCATAAATACCTAATGAATAGCATAAATGAATAACGTTTAGTAAATCATTCGACTTTTCAACTTCAATTTCTTGATTGATCATCGAAAAATCGATTAGGAATTTTCTCTCTATTTTATTCGATTATCAAAAAAAAAATGTGATTCCTTTTTTTGCACGCGAATTAGTCAGATTATAAATTACATCGACATCTTATTTCGCGTGTTTTGTTCGCGCGAGAAATTATTTAAATCGGTGTGCAAAATAACGCCTCGGTAATTGAATCCGGTCGTAAAAATAGGTTGCGGCGCGCGGAGAATTTAAATTTCAAACGAACAAGAAAACCATGAGAGACTTTTCTCACCTCCGCTCCGCTGCAGCCTATGCAAATTTAACAAGGGAAAATACTTAAGCCAATTATCTCGTCGACGAACGAGTCTATACTATTGCGACATAAACTGATATCCCCATTCAGGATCGATATCTATCTCCTAGCTGTTGCAGATCTAGATCTTACGATTTGCATACGGTTACCTCATTACTTCGGCACGCTGCTTCTCGCCAGGAGAAACGTTCCAAAAAAAAAACTCCATTCTGTAGAGGTCGGAGTAAACAGTTCCTCTTCAAACAAATCTGTTTCAACTTACTTCATCCAAGAAGTTATTTGCTCCTGTGAAATAGAAGGAAATGTTTGCATTCATTTAAAAGGAGTTTTCCTGAATTTTTTATAATCGAACACGAAAGTATTTTAACACGTTTATAAAAAATGTAGGGACTTTCATAATACGAATGAGGACAGCAATTAGGGTAGATCGAGTGAAACTCTTTGAATTACGCTGTGACGTGAATAAAATTGGCTGAGGACAGTAGATCGCCAGCGTGACCTCTGTCACGTTGGCTGACGGCGTCTGGTAGCGGTAGCTTCTTCCTCCGTAGGAACGGCGTGACAAGCCAAGTTCCACGGCAGCGACGATCACCAAGCAGGAACCCGTAAATCAAGGCTCGATCGTGCCGTCAGATAAAATCATTGTCCCCGTGACGCCGCAGATAAACCTGTGAATGCGCGCGTGTGTGCCGTGCGTTGGCGTACGAGATGCTACTTTAGAGGTTCGTTCTATTGTCTCTTGAGTCGCGTTTAAGGTTCCTCACTCGAGAGAATTCAGGGAATTATTATTAAGATCGTAAGGGAAATATTAAAATTCAAAACTTGATATTTTTTTCGTAAAAAATTGCTGATCTCTACAAATTCACTGACTTTAGGGAATTATTATTAAGATCATAAGAGAAATGTTCAAAACTCGATTTTTTTTCGTGAAAAATTGCTGATCTGTACGAATTCACTGACCTATCCTACAATATCGTGTGACTAATAACAGAATGGAAAGTACAAAAGGTTCGCGACGGATGTCCGAGTTAGAAATAAATTCCGAAAGGGTTAACAGTGGAAGTCTGTCAGACGGGTATACATAAGATTTTCTGATTTATCGTGTCAGCAGTTGCTCGTACTGTTGCTCACGTCCTCGGGATCAGCTTGTATAACGCCGTGGCAGGAAGGGGAGGAATAAATAAATGGCGGTTCGGATCGTTTTATATCGAGCTGGTATCTCGAGCTTTCTTCCACGGCCGGCCGATCAGACTCGGGAGACGGGTCTTATAAGGAGTAAGGGCTGCTCACATAGGACCGCGTACATATGCATTCATATAAAGATCGTTTCCACGTTTGGATGCAAACGCGTCTATCTTTCCTCGGTTACGAGCGAAACTTAAGTACTCGCCCGGTTTGATGAATGGACCGTGAGGACAGAGTGAGCACGTGGGTGGAATTACAGCCGATTCTCCGGTTCCGTCCCGAGGCATTGCAGCATCGCTATACACGGATATTAACCGTCCACGATTCTCCCGAGGAATCAGATGTACATTAAGTGTATATCGTATCTATAATTCAATGTATATCGCAGTGCATTACTTATGAACGTATTGGAAAAGTTGAGCGACACCTGGTCCAAAGAAAAATGCTCGGAGAAAGTGTTTCTTGAACTTTGATATTCATACCGGTGATTTTCATTCGGTATCGCAAACTGGACCAATATCGGCGACTTTCTAATATATCTTTTTGTCGCGTGTCTTCGTCCATTTGACAAAATTATACAACGCTTTACGTGACGTCTTTTAAATAATCAGAACTTCATAGGATTTCGCATTTTCATTTTTAACACGTTCCGTGCCACGTGTACCACCGGTGGTACACGGTAAACTTGATCGTCAGGCCACGTGTACCCCCGGTGGTACACGCAGTCATATTTATTTAATGCGCTGAAAACATATATTTTAATACAAATATAATTCTGTAAACTATATTTCTACCTAAAAAATGAAGCATTATACAAGATGCAGTAAAGAACAAAACACATAAGTTTATTTAATTGTTATGTATACAATAATTAATAATTACATTTAATGATAATATATCGATCTTTAGTCAAAATATCAAATGGCCTGAACGACAAGTCAGGCAAAAATGGCTTGGCACGGAACGTGTTAATAGTAAATCAAAGTTTTTAATTTCTATCAGTAATGACAACAGAAATTTGTTTCATTCAGTGCCAACACGTAAAAAAACCGTCGGTAGGTTTAGTGCTAATTAAAAGATCCTATTTCTATCTCGATTTCATATTTTCTAATCCAAAGCGTTATTATTATAATTTATTGAAAATCGCCGAGTTAATTGGAGTACACAGAATACGAGACGAGAGGAACGAGGGGAACGCGAGCCAGCGATACGGTATTAAAATGCCTACGAAAGAACGCGCGGGATAGTTGGAATAGTATCGCGAGGGTATTAAAAAGTCACGAATAATTCCGATCGCCGGCGCGTGTTACTAGGTTCGACTGAAAGAAGAGAAAGTTTAAAGGATCGCAAAGTACTAAATGGGGGCAAATCGTCGCGAATCGCCGCTGCCTTTAACAAGCCTATAAAATTCCTTCGTTACTCCGATTCCTGGAGATTATCAGCCAGCCTGTTTATTCTTGTGCGAGAGTCGAGAATTTTTCATCCAATTACATCGATATTGCTACACTTTGCCAGTTCTTAAAAATCGTAATTTATACAAACGTGTGGACACAGACTGCAGGGATTTCACTCATAATAACGAACTGTTCCTCCTCGGAGATTTTATGTCCATAGACGTAGACTGTTGATTTCTTTCATAATAACGAAGTCGTTCTGAGAGATTCAATTTCGAAAGATTGAATTTCCGCGGGGCATCGACTTCTCTCGTCGTCGAAATCGCCCACGAAGAACGATCACGAGGCTCGCTCGTGGCGTCGCTTATCCTGTTCTAGGAACGCGATTGTACGCGAGGCATCGAGGGGAGTCGCGTCGAGCCGCCTGGACGATCTTATTTGTAGAGGCAGCTATTATCATCGAAAAACGTTGCTGAATAATGTCCGGGTTCGACGACGTGCCGGCGGAATACGATGTTTGATGAATGAAGGCGAGGATAAGGAGCGACGAGGACAAGAAGCAGAAGAAGAAGAAGCGACGAACCAGACGGACGAGGTACCGGCCCCCGGCTTCCTCTCAATGGGACGAGTCGTTCCTTCGGTTCGCTCGATCGTCTTTTTAAAATACTCCGAGATCCCGATGTCCCCGGCCGTCGTCGTTAGCCGCCGATAATTCGTTCACTCGTTTTCGCCGTATATGGCCCGCGAACGAATCGAGTTAACTCGTATTTTATTCGTTTTCTTGCCACCCCGTTACTTTACGACGGCTACCCTCGTGTCGTGTAATTATTGATTCCGCGGTAAAAAGAATTTTTGTCAATATACGCGTCACGGCGCCAACCTGTCCCTCCCAAATTCGCAAGTCCGCGAATTAATGATCGTGCAATGTTTCTTCGGACAGATGAATATTCTACTGAATTAAAAACGAACTTCGTCCGAAGGCTAGATTTTAATGGGTCTGTTCGTCAGGCGAATGTTCGCAACGAATTGCCAGTCCACTTTTCTTTGTCGTCCACGACACAGTATAAAATCATTCTGTTAAAAAGTGTACTAATAATTAATCCTTCCGCATGGCGCAAAAATTAAAATTTTTTTCGCAGAATTTCGAAAAATACTTCAAA
>NW_017181217.1:115798-120277 GCF_001652005.2 Ceratina calcarata
GTATAAAAAGGTCGAATACAATTTTCTTCTATCTCAAATACTTCAGGAGTAATCGATTAATTATATCGTCCATCGAATTCTTATTAATTTTGGTCGATCGTCGACACGGTTTTTACAATCATCTTGTGATTTGGTTCCAATCTATTTTTACGCGTTATAAAATTCCTAAGTGTGTCTCGAAACGATATCTGCTGAAACGTAGGTAGACAATCGTAGAAACGTTTACAAAGTAGCTTCTGTTACATGGAAGCATTCGCGAGCAGAAAACGCACTTAGTTTAGTAAGCACGCTGGTCATTGTATAGAATACCATTAGCTGTTCAAACAGTAGAAATGGTTGGAAACAACCGGATGGTCATCCGGCCGTGCTCCATTAACCAGTTAATTATGGAACGTTAGCCAATATAAAAAACGTTCTGTTGAAAATTTTACGATACCCTGTAAAAGGATTTCTCGATTCGCACTCTACTTCTATTTCTCGGCTGGCCAAGGTCTCCGTGTTCCGGTACAACGCGTCGGGCCGTGATTCACCCGGCAATTATATTCGTTAATAACACGCTACAACAATCGCTTCATGAATATTTGCATCAAGGTTCCATAAAGAACCGGCAAGGTTCGCCGCGTCTCACCCACGACTGATGGACACCGAGTCTGATATTCGAATGACGAATACCTATTTCAACGGTTAATGAATTCGATTTTATCCCGTGTGTACAAGTGGCATGTTTATTTAATATCGTTTCACAAATCATTTTTTCTAAGCACTGAGCTAAAAAATAATAGCACCCCATAGAGAATTATAAATTGTTTGGTTCAAAGAAGTCATTCCGCTTTCAAAGGTGTTCAGATAATTTCATCATCGACTGTATATAAGTTGAAGAGATTTAATCTCTACTTAAAAAATTGTAAGGATTTTCTTAGTTAATATTTCTACTTGGTAATTCGAAAATGTCTTCCGATTTTTCTTATTCCTGTGAACGAACGTGAATTTCTCGTACTCGCGAGGACAATGGCCGCGAAGGATTCCTATCGACTAGCGAGGCTTACAATTAGAAGGTGATCCATCATTCCTCGGAACGACGTAAATGCTCGCCTCGGAGCGGTACGCTTGAGTCGAAGACAAACCGGCGAGACCGAAAATACATCTGAAACAGGTGTGGTGACCGTCGGTGCCGTAGAAATAGGATAGCCGAGTCCGCGGATTGGCTTCGGACAACGGACGGTTTCGTCATTCCGGGCCGTGAAAAAATTGCGCAATTGCGAGCCGAGTTTTTGAAAATTCCACCCCGAGACGACGTTACGCAGGACGAGATATCGAAGTATCGAACGTGGGTGGGCGAACTCGTTACGTCGTCCCATTAGTCAACGTTCGATCGGGTCGACGAAATAAAACGAAATTCTGTTACGGAGTCAGGCAAGGTTACGATGAAATAATGAATCATTCTCCCGGGGAGGAACACCGGCGGCGCATATTTTACAGTAGAAAAAAATACCACGTGCACCGATCCGCGTATCGTTACCATAAAACGAACCATTCGTTAATTTATGCGTCACAAAACTCGCTCGTAAAAGTCTACGTACGTTTTAATTAAAATACCGAGTAACAAGTTGCGTCTGAACTTTTTATTACTCGATTAAAAACGTTGACAGGTACATCTTGAGATTCCTCGGTGTCTATTTAATTAACGAACGTAAACGCGAGACGGCGTTTTCCGAACGAAGCGTACGATTAAATACTTTTTACAAAAATCCGTAGAAATGTGTGAGATTAAAAAAAAAAATGTGTAATCTAATTATTCGAAATCGATTTGGAATAAAGTATCCGACCCCTTTGGGAAAGAGAAGTACCTCTCAAATCAATAAACACGCGGGTAACGCTGGGCGAGATATGAGAATGCCGCGCGTGGGTGCCGGGCTTTCTCGTTCCAACCTAATTCAGTAGTTCTAGAGTTACACACGTTGGCTTCCTAAATATAAAATCTAGCACGAGCTTCGTTCGCCGTAAAACGCGCGAAATACCATCGCGTCTCTGTTTTTTCCGCGGAACAATGCACGCTGATCGCGTCCGATGGAATCTCCTCGAATCGTCCCGTTATGTATCTTCGACGCGTACGTAATAAACCGTGGCCAGCTGCTGCGATAATCGCGTTTCTCTCTTGCGGAATTGCAAAACCAGGAAAATCTGACCAATCGCGCGATTCTATTTCGTTTATTTATTTTTTTACGATACTATCGAGTTACCAGCAACTTTCACGTATTTTATTATTAAATTATTTATATTCTATTAATAATTTCGTTGGATTGAAAATAATGGAGAACGTGTAATAGCGGGGTAGCCATTAAACGTTTCGCGAGAGCCATATTTTCTCGAATTAGCCGGTATGTAATCGGCGAGAGAGGAGAGGGAGGAGATTAAATCTCGATTCCGATCGCGGAGTAGCTTTAGAATGGCGGGTTTGCTGTGGACAGAGACACCACGTGCAATCGTAGGTGGGCATCGAACCTCGGGTGGGAGAATTTCCACCTCGTCAAACCTGCCAATCGTCGATCGCTGGGTTTTACTCGCGTACTTGTGTAAGTACGCGCGACGAGAATAAAGAGAGAGATGAGAGAATGGCACTTCTTACGAATGGCTTGTTTATTTAACCGATGCCAATTAAATTTTCGTTATCCCTGAGTTTATTCTTCTTGTTGGGTGCAATACGTCCACTTAAAGCCATCGTCGATTTCGTATTAGGCCAATAATAATAATTATTTCGTCGCTTAATAATTAATTAATTTAGTTGAATATTGTTTATGATTATGATAATAATAAGTAAATGGGAAACTTGACGTCTTTCGTTGATTTCACAACTTTCAGGTGCTTCTTTTCACAAGGCTATATAATATTTATTATATTATTGCTACTTAAAATTATGAACGAAAGCAATGTAAGAAGGATTTTGTTGGAATAGGAATCAGACATCTGAAACTTTTAATTATTCTATTAAATCGAGAAGCGTCGTTGCCTTTTTAACGAATAGTTTCTCTGTATTTTTTGTCCACTGAAAGTTTCAGAGAAATGCGTATGCAAGAACCCTTGTGCAAGTGGCACCGATATGTATAATACACGGTGTCTTTATTGGACGTTCCTTTTCCGTTTTTGCTCGGTCTCTTTCAATGAGATCGTTACCTATTTACTCCGCTACTCTCCAGTACGAACGATCGTTTTTCTTTCGGTCGTGTGGAAACGACTAGCGACTCGCCGTAATAACTTCGGTGGCATGCGCATGTGTAAATAATGACAGGTTTTAACGAGCAGCTCGAAAATACTTTAGAAGTCCGAATCTTTATGAATGAGGACCTTGTTACGAACGCGGTTGCTATGAATCATTTTAATTGCTGGCTGATTAGAATGAGGGACGATGGGCAGGAAGCGACAAAACATAGAAAAGAGCGAACGCTATCTCGTGAACTAGTTCGATTCTTTTAGATACTATTTTGTATTGTAGAAAGTCTCAGGATATGGAAAATATGGAAGACTTAAATGTAGATCAGACATTTTGGTGTCTCGTATTTCGATCTTCCCGTGATGAAGATTTCAATTAATGATTAGAATTCATTTATTAACACGTTCTGTGTAATTTAATACCTTCATTTACTACACGTTTAAATTAACATAATTAATGTAATATTAACACCTTCATTTACTACACGTTTTTGCCCGATTTGTCGTTTAGGCTATTTGATGTTTCAGTGCATTGAATAAATATGCATTTACCATTTATGGTACACATGGCTTGGAGATCAAGTTTAATGTGTACCATAAATGGTAACAACTTCGACACTGTGATTCTCGATATCCTCTTTATTAAAAATTCATGATTCATTTAGAAATTCATTAAACAATGATTACATTAAGAAACGGATGTAGAAATGTGAGTGAAAATTTACTTGGTTCCTACTTACTACTCGTTACAAATGGAACGAACACGGGACGTCGTGACGGTGCCAAACATGGCCTCGGTTTAACACGTTTAATAGAAAACGCCTACGTCGACGACGACAGTCTCGTACGCGAGTTTGCGTCATTGCCAAATTAAAAATGGTATACCTACTTACCTTGAATAGCTTCTCGAGAGAAAAGCTACACGGACCACACGGTTTAACGATGCCGGTGTACTCATTGGAAAACGTTGATGTTCCTTTCACAGCACGTGGGCGATCCAATTGGCCTAACTGTGAGGTGGTCTATCGTCACCGAACAGGAAACGTGCATACTCGTTCCTTTTTTCTCGTCCCCCCTTCTCCTCGATGGGATTAAATTAGAAACACCTTCACCCGCTATTCGTCTCTGATTTTCAATTTATTTTAACAATATTTCATACAGGCGTAGAATTCACCATTTTTTTCCTCATTTTTTTACAACAATTTCCTATTAATTCATTCAATACTGATAATGATATCGAATCGAATGCTGTACTTCCTATTACAAAGTTAG
>NW_017181217.1:121316-124506 GCF_001652005.2 Ceratina calcarata
GATTTAGAATCTCCTTTTCATTCTGGAATTAAATTGAGGAACCCTTTCTTAAGGGTTTGTAGGGTTTAGGGTTAAAACTACCCTCTTAATATATTTCCAAATTTCTTAATTCAACTGAAATGTTAGGAGATTGAGAATCTGATTGTAGATTCGTTCTTAAGATCCCCATCTCTATTTCTATACTTCTCTGCCGTCTGACAAATCGTATTACCGTGGATATCTTTAAACAGGACATCGCGACGTTTCGCAAAGCATGTCAAACGATTTGACACGCGATATTAATATGTATCTATTTTAAACTGAATAACAACGGTATCTGAAACCGGGTATGCAGATTATTAAATCCGCGCGTTACTTTTGCAGCCGGTAATCGTGTATCCAGTTTAGAAACGTGTTTCAATAATAATGAGACTGTGTGCGAATTTGTGAGAAATGGACGTACGATCTCGTAAACGAGCGGACCAGGTCTCGCAGGACATAACAAATAAAGCTAAAGCTTGGTTTCAATTCGCTGCCAGCGGAGGAGACGACCGATTCTTTTGCTCTCCCGTTCGTCCGGTCGTTCCACGGCCGCTCGTGACGACGCGACGTAATTTTCTGGTTAAGCCAACAAACCGTTTCAATGTTCATCGCTATTTGTAAATTGCACGACTACGTGCCTAAACGATTCGGCGAAACGGTTCTTCATCTTCGTTTGTTGCGTCCTGTTGCAGTTTCGGACGTACCGAGTGATATCATTTTCCAATTTCGCGTCCACTCCTCGCGTTTATACGACGCATGTGTATCTCGTTTTTCAATACTCGTTATTGATTGAAATGGATAAATCGTGTTAAAGATAAAACCATTAAAGTCGCGTGTCAACGAAAGTGTCGATAGTAGCATCGACTCGAGGAAGGAACGTAAACAACGGAAGACCAGCTGGAGGGATAAGAAGGAGCGTGGCGAGAGGAACGAAAAGGAAGGGAGACGTACGACAAAAAGGAAGATCGAAGGGGGAAAGAGGCTGTTCGTAAGGTTCGTTCGGTCGAAACGTCTGCTATTACGGAGCACCTTCGTGGTCACGACGCCCGATATGGAGCAATCTCAGATTTCCATCCGCCCAAATGAAGAACATACGCCCTCGCCACCCCTCTCGCTGCTCGGTGGGCCTCTCTGCTCCTCTTCGGTCTCCCTCTCGCTCCCTCGTTTCTCCCGTCGCGGCAGAGGTGGAGGCGCTGTTCAGGGTTGGTCTTTGGCCGTTCGCGCTGGTAACAGTGCCAAAACTGCCTCAAAACGAACCGCTCCGTCCTCTCTCCGTGTTTCTCTCCCCCTCTGCCACGTTTCCTCTTCTTTCCTCCCGGCCGTCGGTCCCGCGGCACGTTCTCGCTCGCGTCCGCTCCACCGGCGTTTTCTTCCTCCCTCTTCGCGTATCGACGGTCCCGCGTCCCGTCCGGACGACACAGCCCGGACACGTGTCTCCTGTCCGCCTTCTTCTTACCTTCCTTCCTTTCTCACCACCGCGCCCGTTCTTATTCCGCCGGACAGTTCGCTCATGACCCTTCTAAAGACGCTTTTCCGACGCCGTCGAAGTTTCCGACTCACAACAAGTGTCCGAGGATCGCGTGACCCGGGTTCATCGCACCATCAACCGCGCTCGGTCTCGTTTCGCGTCTCGTCGATCGTCTTGGTGACTCTCCGTTTATCACGCGGGTGCTTCGTCTTCGATCGATCGGTGCGACCAGGACTAGCGAGCTTCGACTAAGGAGCTCTGACACGTTCGACGCCCGGGACTCGTTCAACAGGATTTAACAGGAATAACGATCATTCGTCAGCGCCTGTTCATGTTGCCAGAAAGCAAGTTTCCCGTCACAGGTAATTCGAGAACGCCGCGCGACGTTACGAATGACGGATCGTCGCGCGGCTCGAATTTTATTATCCCAGTGCGAGAATCTTATACGTGGGCGTCTCCAAGTTCGTGTAACGTAATCGGGCCAGTGAATCGACTAGTTCCGATTTTTATATACACTTCGTCTCGTCTCGATTCTTCATTTCCATTTTACGTCTGTTTTATTTTTATCATCGAATGGAAATCGAAGTTCGTGATCGGTTTCTGATAAGGGTGAACGACTCGGTTGATAAAAACAGCCTTGACATATTCCATCGTGATCAATTTACCGTTTTTAACCTACTTGTTCTCTTGCCAGTTGAACACATGCTCGGCAGCATGCGAGCATTTCGCTTAGAATCCACTTGTTGCCCGCAATTGCTAGTCAACGTGTATTTCATTAAATATCCGTGCACGTCATAGATTCTTATTTTTAGATACGAAATAAATTGATAGATGTTTCATTTAATGCTTCAATGATTCGAATTTAGTTATTATTAAAATTTACGTGACAAAATTTAAAATAAATTAGAGAATTTTTTATAATTTATTATTGTTCTTTCTTGTATTCGGTTGTCATTGTCCTCTTCATGAAAAAAAGTACCGAAGTGGATGCAACATGAATTGATTGTTCCTGGCAATCGTCACTTTTTCCTTCGTAAAATGAAGTGGACATAAATTGATACGCAAGCCGGGCGACGGGGACGAAGGGGAGGGACGGTTGAATCAGGAATGGGCGAACGGAACGAAAGTGTCTCAAGCTTAGTCGTAAAGATACACCGCGCCGCGCGCGGGCCCGTCATCCATAATCCCAAATATGGTGTGAGAAATTTGAGAGAACCGAAAATAGTGGCGCTACGCCAACCGCTAAAAATAGCCAAAAAATAAATTGTAGTTACGCGGCCGCCTGCATCATTCTATAACTGGTCTTCAATGAATCGGGCCACCTCCCGCATACGCCGTTATTAATACACCATCACACGTATACGCGTCGCGCGGCCGTGCCGCGCCGCGCTCCAATCGTTCGGCAAGCTATATCGATCCTGCTTTTGGTCTCCGTTCGCTTTGCCACCGCGGAAAGCTGATCGTAAGCCGAATTTAGGAACCGTTTCTCGCCGATCTTCCCTCGCACGATATCATATGTACGCTCAACGTGGTCTCGCGTATTCACAGACGGAATAATCGTTTTTAACATTCAGTCCATCGAATTAAGTTTTTTTAAGAAGAATTTCCTTGATAATGTATAAAAAAATTTCCAATGCGTCAGACTCGGAAAGAATTAAATATGAGAATTGAAAATCGACGAAGAAAATCACAGTTTTTATT